>NC_084504.1:24187232-24487232 GCF_024500385.1 Phyllopteryx taeniolatus
CTTTCTTATCTAAGACTGATAACTACTACAACACACACCACCTAAACAGCACACATGGCATCTGTAAAGCTGAAGAGTGGAAAAAGTGTTGTCAATATATTATTCTATATTGTGTTCAATACAATACATAATCACTATAAATATACTGTAATCCTACCACAATGTGGTGAAAATTTTTTACTTTTACTTTTTTTTCAGCAAATAACGAGGTTACAAAAAAACATAATCTGCTAATAGGTGAGTTTGAAAATCCAAACAGATTAAGATAATGTGAAACTCATTTTACAACATTGCCCTTAAAATAAACGGCCTACAGATAATTATTATTTTTTAATTCACCTGAAGCGTAGCTACACATGTGATGACGACTGAGATATATCAATTCAATATACTTCCTTGACACCAATTACAGCTTTTCTATTAGCCAGGGCTTTTGCTCCATCTTGTTGCATCTTCGAAAAGTTGAATTTGTGAGGAGTGAATCATTATTATATGACCAAAGTAGCATTATTTGTGGAGAAACAATATTTAGAAATATAATACTATCGAATATTATTCGAACATGCATTTGCAGAATTTGTACATTTGCAGACATGGTATCTGTAAAGCTGAAGTTTACAGTTGCGTTTGAAGAGAAAGTGTACGCTCGCACAGTCTCTGCAGTGTAGAATAATACAGAAATCATCATATTCATTCTTACACACAAAATATGATATATACTCATTTAATTTAATCTGATTATGAGAACAAACACTGCCTGTAAAACAGACCTGGCATCTGTAAAGCTGAAGTTTACAACGGCGTGGAGAATGCAGTGTAAGAATACAGTACATATGGTACTCAATTCAACTCGTTATTTATATTGCGCTTTCACAATATTCGTTTGTTGATTTTAATGCACATTCGAGTTTAACAGATATTTTTTTGTATTATTATAAAAAACATATTTGTAAAAGCATGAATAATATATGTATATATCTCCCCACCATTTCTTTGGTCAGCTGATGCGGCTGTCCGAGCTGGTGAAGGAGGTTCCGTGCGCCGAGCTCAAGAGGTTCAACCTGGACCGGGCCTTGGAAGAGTACCTTAGCGAGAGTGACGCGTGCCACTGCCGTCCTTGTAGGAACAACGGCCTGGCTTTCATGGAGGAAGGCGTATGCAAATGTATTTGTAAATCCGGCACGTCAGGGCTGGCCTGTGAGAACGGAAGTGACGTAAAAGGTCAGCCAAGTGGGTTTATTATGTCGTTGTTCTTTTTCCTGTATGTTTTGGAAACAATTCTACAAGAAGGTTACCCTTATGGTTTTTACATTAAGTTACAAAAGAGGGAAATCCTCTCTGTTTTGATTTAATGACTTTGAGTATTTTATGAAGGCTATATCAAATAATTTATAAACCTTGAATCAGGGCACCGTTATTATACAGTGGTACCTATTTTTATTACCATTTAACACATAATCCTTTATAAATGATACACTATTATTACAAAGTGGTACTTATTTTCATGTTATGATTAACATTAATAAGAATGAAATTCATATAAAAGTGCACGTCAATATTCTTTTTGTTTACATTATGAGATATCCATGCACATTTTAAAATATGGATCTCTTTTCCACAATACGGGCCACGAAACGTAGCGTGGTGCAGTAGTGGTTAGCATCTCTGTGTCACAGTTGTCAGGTCCCGGATTTGAATCTCAGATGCAGCTTTCCCTGCCTAACATGGTTCCTTGCCTAATAATGGACTTTTCGAATGGTATTGGTGGTATTGTAGTAGTAGTAGTGATTTTAGCAGACAGTGGTGGTGGTAGTAGTAGTGGTGATGGTAAGAGTACTGTAGTTGTATAGCCCCAGCAAGTAACCACGCACCTGTAACCTCCCTGACCCCACGAGTGCCGCCACTGGTAGCACAAGTAGGGAATTTTCGACCCCACAAAAAAAGGTATTAGTAATATTAGAGTAATAAATTAGTAATACATATTATACTTTTCCCACATGTAAATAATAAATATGACTAGCATAGTTAGACTATAGTTACTTACAACATACCAACATGCAACATCTTCATATTTTGTTTTGTTTCTTCGGCTTCTTGCTTAAAATAGATTGACATTTCTTGTAATTCCTCCTAAAGGCTGTTCATTTTTTTTGTTTTTACTTTGTTGGTTGTTGCATTATTATTAATACGAGTGTACCTGTGTTTATGTGAATATTGCTTCTGTGACAATCTCATTTCCCTCATGGAATAAATAAACTACGTTTATTGTAGTAGTACTAGTAGTAGTAGTGGTTGTAATGGTTGGAACCATATTTGGTAACGTAAACCCAGGTTACCACACTTCTCAATACACAATAAGGCAGCACGCTCAACCAGAAGTAGAACTAGAAGTACTAGAAGAAAACGTTACCAAAAATGGTTCATCATTGCATAAAGAGGGCTGCAGTAGTTGTTTTGTTACTGTGTGTGCAGAAATAGACGTGACTGACGGCAGCTGGTCCTGCTGGTCTGCGTGGTCCACGTGTGCCGGGGGTCAGAAGTCGCGAAGCCGCTCGTGCTCCAACCCCGCTCCCCAGGATGGCGGGCAGGCGTGTAAAGGAGACGGCACTGAGACCACATTTGACTGTGACCACACGGAACACTTCAAGTCAGTCACGTTTATTTTTCATTATTGTTATTGTTATACCCCTATTGTTATTATTGTTATTTTTGTTTTGTTTGTTTTTTTAAATTAGAATATCTGAGCCTCAATGCCTTGAACCAACGGCCCCTGTAAAACCAACATGTGGGACTCCGCCTGCACTCATCAATGGCTACATTCTGGTAAAGTACACCTCACACAGTGAACCCCCGCCTATTTGCAGTTCCCTATTCACAAAATCACATACTCAGTTTTTGTGCTCTTTTTGTAAAGCTCTTGATGCCACACAATAAAGCCAAACTAGCTAATAAGAACGTAGTAATTGGTGTCAAGGAAGTATGTTGAAGTGCTACATCTTGACTGAAAGACTAACATCTTTGTGTGTCAAGGAAGAGCAAAGTTTAGCCTGGGCTGTTAGTGGACGTTTCGAAGCGTCGAATGGACTCCATTCGCATGTGTATAGTACACATTCAATACTGTACTATTTTGATTCTTTCATTATTGAAAATACATACCAAAAAATGTGGTATTTTAGCAGGCTGGAACGGAATAATGTCATTTGAATTCATTTATTCCTTCCTGCTTGCTGACAGGAACCAAAAGATGTCTATGTTGTGGGCAGCGAGGTTGAATACAATTGCACCAGCAGGTTCCACCTCTTTGGACAAAACATCTTGGAATGTAATGCCAATCAAAAGTGGTCGGGCAGGCCTGGATTGTGCAACTGTGAGCGCATCAACATTTAATTTTTTTTTAATGCGTCGTCGTCGTTTGGTGATTTGTTGTGTTCAACTTTTGGTTGTCTCTCCAGTGCCAAGGTGCAAGCTGCGGTCCCTCGCTCATGACATCATCGTTAGGCCGTTAGAGGCGTCCTACGGAATCGGAGAGACGGTGACTCTGTCTTGTCCTGCGGGAAGTCGACTTATGGGTCACCGTAAAATTGTTTGTGATAACAAACTGAAGTTCTCTCCAGACCCTGAAAATTTTGAATGCATTGAAGGTACATTTAGTCAATCATTGCCACTCATATTTGCTGTGTTTGGAATTATATTTGCATATTTTGAAGGACCGGCATAGAAAAAAAGACAAAAAAAAAAAAAAAAAAAAAACACGCTTCCTCGATCTGGTCTTTTTATATCTTGTGTTCTTCCGACAAGTGTTCCTACAGTAACTACACAGTGCGATAAAGTGTCATGGATGATGAAGTTGTCGTTGACACACAGTTGTTGTCTGCGCATTATCAAAGATAATAATCTGGTTTATTCGCTGCCACCTAAGCGATGAGTCGTGATTTATAGGAGCGCCTCTGCACTGTGTTTAGCCACGCTAGCTAGCCACCCGCATTTTTGGAGCGGCTCGAGCTGCCAGCAAGATGTACTGTGCTGGGCATGCGACAGTTCTAAAAATAAACTAGCTTTTGGATTCAAACGTACACGACGGCAGCGCGGAACGTCAGATCTAATGTCTTAATTTGTGGATCACTGATTGGATCCGGGAATTAGGACATTACAGCCAATCACAACATTTGCATAAAATGCAAAATATCGACTGAACCGATATTGCTGATCAGATTGGCGGAAAGTCCGGTCTCCCTCTTGTGGCACGTGAAAGAATCGCTGCAAGGTATGGTTCAGTTGTATTTAACTTTTATGTTCAATATATTTGGATTTAATTTAATTTAAAAAAAAAACTTTTAAACATTGCAAGATATGCATAATGTTACAGTGGCTTACAATAACATTAAATATACCTTTTAGGAATAAAACCTCTATTGACCACATCGGCCTTCTTGTACTCAGGCCTTAGGTGGTGTAAAAATTTAAGACAACCGCTGATATAGTTGATCACGAGTGATTTCAAACACAGCCGTTATCTTTCATTAAATTGTGCAGGTGTGCCGATTGTTTTGGCTGCGAGACTATTTTCGTTTTCTGTGTGATTAAAAGTCATCAAGCAGCAACAGCAGCAGCAGCGGCAGTTACGTTTCCCTCGCTCAACGCGCTGCGAACGCTGGGAGAAGCCGGCTGGAGGACAATGTGTTTGTAAGATGCCCTTTGAATGCAGGTAGGATCACTTTCATTCACTTTGTGACAGTGCGAGTCACGATTGCGATGGTAGTGGTGGAAGTTATTTGTGTTGTAGTGGTAGTAGTAGCAGTAGTAGTTGTAGTAATAGTGGTAGTAATGTTAGTAATAGTACTGTAGTGGGAGGAGTAGTATTAGTGCTTGCTGTTGTGGTATACAGTATGGTAGCGGTGGTAGTGGTAGTAATGCCATTTTGTAATAGGAGTGGTAGTAGTTTTATATCGAAATCTATCAATATCTGCTTAAAGTCCATGTACTAGTACACTATTTGTTGTCACTAGTTTCACATTGCATCGCAATAGTGCACTTGGACTATGGTGTACGAGTAGAACTGTCTTACCAGTAACTGTTCCCCTACTGCTTTCCAATACTGTCTGACATTACTGCACTAGTAGAATGAGGAGGGCACACTAGTATAACAACTACTAGTAATGTGTTCACGAGGGGACAGCTGCGTGCTACTCGTACTAATAGCGACATACAATTCTGCTAGTTAACCTTTAGCACTACATTCGCAGTATTAGTAGCACACACACATTTTTCTACTAGTGCGCCATACATATGCATAGAAATGTCATAGTAGTAAAGACAAAGAATATCATGTTCGAACAGCTTTCCTTTCAAGGGTGGTACTAGTATGGTAGCAGTAGTAGTGGAAATGGAAGTACGCTAGTGCGGTGCAAGTAGTCTTTATTTATTTATGTGTTTATGTGTTTATTGTTGCTGTGGTCAGGTCTTCTTTGGAAGTGTGTGCCACCGATGTTGCTAGTGGCAGGTCAGTTGTTGTCAGTGTGTGCAAACTCCACACACTCAGGTGTATGCACATTAACTACAAGTTAGCACCGGAGAGCGTCTGCAAGTGGCCGCAGCGCAACACTACATCAGGCTGCAACGACTGTCAGATGTGGGAAACCTGTGATGGTGAGTACTTCAAATATGCACTTAAAAAACATAAAGAAAAAAAAGAAAATACACATTCTTTGACCTTTCTTGTAGAGCACAGCGGGGAGTGTCGTTGTAAGGACCACGCAGAGTGTTTGACTCCGGGGTTTGAAGTGTGCGTCCGCACCGGGGAGGATGCGCTTACCAGAGGAAGCATGAGTGAATGTGAAGCAGGACTGAGGCGCTGCAAAGGAGAAAAAGTCTCTGTTGTCGATATTTTGCCCTGTGACTCTTAATTCATTCACTGCCAGCCTTCCCAGTTAACATTTGACTTCTAAAGCCGTCAATGGCAGTGAATGTGTTAAGGACCCGGGGAGAAGAAATGAATTGCTTGCATCAAAATTAAAGCAAATAACAGCAACAACAATGAGCAATGTATTTACTGCACTATCAATCTGTGTCCATGATTATTACACACTGTAGGTGGGATTTAGTTACATACAGTATGTGTAAATCATAAATAAGTCAACTGTTACGGTAAAGCATTTTGAGCGCCACATCCCAAATATCTTCAGTGGTGGTTTGTCTCCACCCAGTGGAGGTTTGAAGAGGAAAATAAACAACCCAGTCGTCTCTTCATTTCCATAACAAAAGTTTTATTAACAATGTAAAATGATCTACATCATCCTCGTGTACTGAACTGTACCTCCAAGGGGCCCTAAATACGAACAACAAGCATCGTCCACAAGGTGGCGCCATGCTGAGCACCAGTAACCAATAACAAACCAGTTTAACTCCATAAATACTATACGTGTGTGTATATATGTGTGTGTATATATATGTGTGCGTGTGTGTGTGTGCAAAGAATTTCTCTCCATGTTATCATACAATATATTGCACTTTGAAGTTGTAAAGTTAAGATACAGTTTTATCTTTCATTGACGACTAAATTAAGAACAGGGAGGAGGCGAAACAAGAAACTACTTGACTGGACGACACATCAAAATGACTTCCTCGCCATCCTCAAACATTCAGGTGGCAAAACAGACATTTACATTCCTAACCCTCCTGTTATATTGCGGGTCAATTTGACCCGTTTGAACTTCAAATAAAATAGTCGTACCTTGACGTACGAGTTAAATTTATTCTGTGACCAAGCTGGTGGCTCACTTTACTCATGTACTGTATCAAAGCAATCCCCCCCCTGAAATGAATTGAAATGCCATTAATCCGCTCCAGCCCTGAAAAAGAAACGCCACCATTTTTTTGGGGGGGGGGGGGGGGGTTTAAAAGTCATTCACTGCCAGCCTTCCCAGTTAACATGGATATTTGACTTCTAAAGCCATCAATGGCAGTGAATGTGTTAATGAGAATTGCACTGCATTGTAAAATGTGAGAAGCATAATAAAACAAAAGAGAATGTAAAAAAAAAAAAAAAAGTTTTTTTATGAAGAGGAACAAAGCACCAAGTCTGGAATGCACACACACTAGTAAATTTGTGTGTTAGTGTGCTTTGAAGAGGGCGTGGCTAAGGAGCCTGGACTCAGTCATGTTGCCGAGTGTGAGTGTTTTCTCCATGCTCCTTGTGAGTGTTTTCATTTTGGTTTTGACTGTTTGTCCTGTTCAAAAAAACAGCTGAAAGTTTTTTTTTTTTTACTTCACTTGTACCACTGTTTTGAAAAATGTAAACAAACAAGGGGATACAGCAGTATTTTTGTTCTTCGTTTAATTAAATATTTTCATAATTATTATTTTTACTGCCTAAACATGCAGTGACTCACATTGGCCTTTTCAAAAAAAACATAACAGGAGGGATACATTTTCTGTTTTCCATTAAACACCGGACAACCGGCTCCATTGACCCAAAACCATGGGACTGTGTTGCTATTTATTCTCCGTGGAGAAGAACAATGGGCAGCCTTGCTATTTTTTGTTTGTTTGATTGAAAATGGCAGTAGTAGAGTAGTGGAGGGCGAAAAAGGACAATTTTGTCTCTTGTTGTTTTTGTTGCTACCTCAGCTGGTTACCAAGCAACAGAGGCCAAAGAAGCGTCTCTTCCTCTGTCGGACCAGCGGGTAGGGAGACAGGTTCAGCAAACTGCTGTCATCTAGAAGCCACAGAGAAAGTATAGGAAACTTAATTTTATTTCACATTGTTTGTTGTATAGTATACCGTATATAAAGCAGTGATACTCAACTGGTGGGTTGGGACCCAAAAGTGGGTCACGGAGCCATTTTGGTTGGGTCGTGGACAGGTTGTCAAAAATTACAAGGGCTTTTCAGGTTACGACGGTAGCTACATACATTTCGAGGTTGCAGAATACTGTAGATTTTCCAGCGCCACAAGAAGACACCATCACTTAGGGCAGTTAGTGTTTTTTCATACAAATATTTACTGTTATTATGGATTTAGTACTACATTAGCGTTGGTAAGTGATGGACAATGTTGCATTCTGACTGGTATACAAATTTGGGTTACATTGCAGCCAGCAGTGAAATATTTAACTTGTATCCCAGGTCAGACTTGTCTGTTATTTGGAAAATAACAAGTTTAACAGGCATGCGTCTCAAATGGAATTGCTTGAGGCATGTAAACATTGAAAGAATGCAATTGGTGGTTTTATAACATAATTCAGACTCTTCAAACTGTAACAGTTTGGTATGCATCCTTCATTTCACTAAAAAGAAGAGACTGGTGCCAATATATTCATATTTATAGTGTACATAGTACCAGTTATGGTAAAAATAAGATATTAATATGTTTTGGAAGGCTGTTTTGGAAGCTTCTATTGTTCTTTACTTCAGTAGAAGTGGGTCGCGACTTACAGCTGCGACAACGGGAAAATGCGTGTCCCGAGTTGACAAAAGTTGAGAACCACTGATATAAAGTATAACGTAGCAAGTTTGGGTTAAACTGATTAGTCGACGATTCAACTTTACTTCTCTGCACTGCAACGATGTTTAACAGTTGAAGTCGATTAATTGATAACCTGTTTTTTTTGCATGTCATCTTCCAATTGGGCAATTTAGAGAGGACTTACTACTACTCACTGTGTGAGGCAACGAAATGTCTGGCCAACAAGGCGACATAGTCTACATGCTGTACGTCTATGCGGGTCTGAGAGTACAAAAATTAGATGGTTGTGGATGAGCACAGCGGTTAGCCTCACTTTGGCCATTCCGTTTGCCACTAGTCTGCTTCACAGAGCGACTGACAGAGGGCTCGAAAGTCTTCTCTGTGGAACACCAAATGAGACCAACCAGTTTGTTCAAGAGAAACAAGCACAGGACTCCCACTAATTACAACAACTATAATTAGTGTAGTAGTCAGATGTATTGTTAATCATGTTTTGTTGTTTTGTTTCTATGCCTGTCCGTCAAAATGTCTCTTTAGGTGAAACCGGTCAGTGGTGCAAAAAAACATTGGGGACTGCTGTACTTTTACTGTAAAAATATCAATGACGTCATCGATTAGTCGACTTAGACTCGACTTACATCGCATTGGGGTTGGCTACAAAAAAAATCTTTTATCGTTCAAGCCCTAGTCCCAACACACCTTGGTTCTTCAGCGGTAAAGGCATCGTCTCCCTGAGTTTACTGAGAAGGTTCTTCATTTCCCTCATGTCCCTGTAGCAATAGAATAAAATAAAATAGTAGATGATTTCATGTTGTATAAAAAGTGGGTCTATTACTGTATTTTGTCCGAAAATCTGCACTAAAATGTACAGTTTTGGTCACTTTTATTTCAGTATTACAAGCATTTTTCTTTCACCAAATCCCGAAACATAACTTGCGCAATAGTTGTACTGTATACTGAAATGTTTGTTTGCCACTATTTTCCATGAGTTCAGATTTCAAAATCAATGTTTTTAAAAAGAAATCCAATAACAATGAAATGCAGGGATAACGTATTGTAACATGATGAGGTGATTATACATTTCTATTATATTATACACACAATTGCTTGATGAAGCATCTTCAGCGTGGACTTACTTTTCAATGTTTTCTATGTCCGTGGCCACCAGCCCGCCGAGCGGAGGGCCGTCGGTGGGCGAGGAGGACGTGTCCTCAAGGATGGGGACGTCCGAGCTCTCCTCGGTCTTCTTGTCCACTGAGGGGACGAAGCTACAGGAGTCTTTGCCTGGCGCCGCACAGAAAAACAGATGCACATAAACGTTATGTTCCCAATTCAGGGGAAAAAAGGTACAAAAAGTCCTTTGCTAAGAAACTATACCTGTTTCAGGTTTAAAAAATAAATAAATAAATCTTACAGCATTTTACTCTGACAATTACAATAACTGATGTTTAGGGTCTTGACAGCAAGACAAATATTATTAGAATCATATATCATAATTACATTTACATTTGTTTTGTATATATATTTACTAATATATTCACTAATAATATATATTTACATTGTCATTACTTATTTCAAGTCAATTATATCATAATTGTACAACACAATAATAAAATAAAACGAATTGAACACCGAAGCAGCCAGTGCACGTGTACGTTAAGTAAATAAATACAAAAATAAAAATAAATAATCAATTAATAAATAATAAATTATAAAATACTATTTAAAACATACAAGAAAATAAACTGAACCTACAACACCGCCAGTGCATGTGCAACTTAAAAAAAATGCTTTGTTCAACACGTGTACTGTATTTGGCCCATCATTTTAGTACAGTTGGAATAAGGGCCTTGAATGATTCATTTAAACAAATTTAGGTGTGCCATTTTTTTTTTGCACAAAAAGATACTAAATATTATTTTGCGCAATATAAGTGTCGTATTTGGCCGTCATTTCAATGCAGGTGGAAGTAGGACCATGAATGATTCATTCAAAAACATTATTTTTTTCCCCAAGTGCCACTTTTCAACAAAAATAAGGTAATTTTCACACAAAAACATTGAAAATGCTCCAATGTGTAACAAAAGTACTGCTTTTGGCCATCATATCGGCATTTATTTTCAAAACGACAGTTTTAAAAAAAACCTAGAAAATGTCACATTATGCTACAAAAGCACTACATTTGGCCAATAGTTAAGTGAAGTTGAGATTAGAGCCTATGAATATTCATTAACAAAAAGTTACATTTATCCCACTGACAGTTTTGTCATAAAATGAAGTACTTTTTGCACAAAAGCACACAAAATGCCACTTTGTGCAATAAAAGTGCTATTCATGGCAATCATTTGCGTCATCAGTGCCGTTGGGATTAGAGCCTATGAAAGAGAAATATTTTTTTCCTAATTTTCTCTTGAAAACTGAGGTTGGACAACTATATGTCAGCCGCTGGCACTTCAGTTGTTTCACCCAAATTGTGCCAGTGGGTGTGTTTACCTTTCCTGTGGAGCTGCAGGGATCCCAGCAAGCAGAAGGACTTGAGCATCTCGGTGATGTACATCTCCAGACAGCACTGCAGCTGGATGAAGAGCCTGCAGATCTCCGGGTGAATCTCGCCATCCTCCGGCCTTAACAAAAAGATCATTGATCACTTCAATGGGCCACATGGAAAGTCGCCTTTTTAATGTTTGTGTACAAATTAGCATACAACAAAATCTTTAGTCATCTGCCCATTTATAAATTTGACAAATAAGTGGCAGATTTGCTCCTTCACTTTTGCTTGATGATATTAGTGTCCATCTTTGAGTTTGTAGTTATGAAATGTGCCGACATAAAAAGCTAATCAAGTCTGATTTATTTAGCTGCTGCTCCCTCATCACTGGCTTTTATGACACACTGCAGCAGCTTCATACACACTTCAATCTACAGCAGGTGAGAACTGAGTGAGCACTAAATCACCCGCCGAAGAGTGAAAGCACTGAGTGGACGTTTGCCACACAGGACTGTGTGCACTCATGAACATTTACAGTGCGACCAAAGACCCCAAAAAAATCTCTTGGAAATTTGACACACGGAAAAGAGTTTTGTTACAAGTCAGAGAATAAGTGAATGGATTAAAAAAAAAATATATTAATAATAATAAGACAAAGTATGTGAAAAAAAGGCAAGAATTGAGAAGTTCTTTTAAGCTTCCAGACGCTGTGGGCGTGGAGCTAAATGCTTTCAAAATCCCGTCTCCCCGGAACGTTCAGCTGTCAATCAAGACTGTTCCTCCTCTTACTAAGTGGGGAGAGAAGAATTTGCAACGATTCTGGGGCGGCCACCCCTTTGTCTCCGTTGAAATTCAACGAGCCGTGAATCAACGCCGTTGCACCAGACCTCCAGATCCCGTCCGTCACAAAACAACGTGAGTGGGGCCAGACGGCAGAGACATTGTAGCCTAAATAACATAAAACATATTACACTTCAGGGAAGATGTTTTTTTTGGAGTTGTGGGCATAGTTTGTTGGCCAATTGCACACTATACTCATAGTAATGGGTCAAGTTAATGAATGAGGAAGTGGCAATTCTGCCGAATGGCCACTGCATAGAATAAGGGTGCTTGGTGTTTTTAGAGAATAGTGGGGGAGGGACTGATGCTAGAAAGTATACACCCAAGTCCTGTGACCTCATGGCCAAAAAAATCCTTCCCACAGAGATGAAGAAAAGGACGTTTACGCTAAATCTCAACAATTCAATACTAAAGATATATTGTTCTCAGTCTATGCATCTGTTTTCAGTACTTATATTCCAACATATTTAACATATTTAGAAACAAAACAAGGAGTTTTAGAAAATCTTACAGCATTATAGAAAGAGCACAAAAAAAAAAACGAAGTCGTTGAGTTTTTCAGTAGAAGTAGGGGACATTCAGTATGGGATGACTCACCCTGCTATCAAGGTGAGACTATGGTGTGCGGCCCTGGCCATCTCGCAGCCTTTGGTTCGAGTCCTCAGCATGTCAGTCCGCAAGTTGGGCCAGTCGACGGTGATCTCGCCGATGGAGATGACCAGCTCGCGGTACAGAGCCACCAGCGTGTTGAACTCTTGCACGATCTGGGTTGCAACCACAGTGTAAACATCACTTAAGGTTAAGCAAATAGAATGCACATTTGCGCCTGCAACACCGAAAGAGATCCGATACAAGAGCTGTTTTTTTAAAAAAATCTGCCTTTCCAAGGCAAATAATGACGTTAAAATCCAAATGCATGATTGTAGATCATGCCAATGTATCCTGTCTGGCATTTTTTTTTTTTTTTTTTTTTTTTTTTGCTCATGATTTCCAGCACTAAAGTGGACGGAGGCACTGTTAAAGAAGCTCCACTTTGTGGGGAAATACGTACATTACACTTGAACATCCTTCACATAAAACTGTGACTTGTTTTCTGCGTACAAATTGGTAAAGTAAGTTAGACAAAAAATCAAATTGATTGCAGTAAAATTATAATCATGTTTTTTTTGTTGTTGTTGGTTCCTCCAACTCTTGTGTTGGATCTTTACTAAACTGTGCAGGTGTACCTAATAATGTGGCTTGTTGTGTCTCTGCTCCGAATAGTGCCAGTTGATCAGTAAATTATTTTCAGAATTAATGAATGAATTAATCATAAAATGCAATAAAAAGATAAAATAAATTAAACACCAAAGCAACCAATGCATATGCATTTTTAAATAAATAAATACAAACATTTCAATCAAAATAAAATAATACTTATAGAATACAATTACAAATCAAATAAATTAAGCATGCCCATTTAAAAATAAATACAAATATTCAAAAAAATAAAACAATAAAACAATTGAAAAGATTCTAAATAAATATACCAATCCTAAAATACTATTTACATTTTTTTTTAAATAAATTGATCCTACAACACAGCAAGTGCATGTGCAACTTTAAAAATAAACAACAACAACAACAATAATAATATGAAATGAATACAAATATTATTTATAAAATAAGGATAAATTAAGCATGCAACGCAACCGGTTTAATTGCAAAATAGTAGCCTAACAATAACAAATAACATAACACAGCATAATCCTGAAAAAGTTGTCATCAAAAGAGCTCACAGCTTTAATGACTCTGCTGATGATCGATCGTGCTATGTTGACTTTGCACCAACTAAGACTGGAAAAAAAAAAAGCTGCTTGACTTGCGTGCTGCCCCTGCAAGAGCGTTCATTTCACGGAGCCTTACATGACGTCCGCTTCACATATGTGTTTGCATCACATCATCATCATCATCAGAGCAGTGGACACTCATTCATGCAGTTTTGGAGAGGGTGACCCCCCCCCCAAAAAAAGGAACATCCACTGCTATAGATGCACAGTCTAGTGCACTCTGTCATGCATGCTGCTCCGTGTCGTCATATACGTGCACGAGCGTGCAGGATGCACAAAGAGGAGGAGAGCGTCCGCCACTCACCATCCTGCAGTCGGCCACGGAGCGCTGGGCTCGGCGGCTACTCTCCGTGCTCTCCCGCCGCTGGGGGTCTCGGTAGAGGGGCTTGCCGATCTGGGAGATGGTCCCGGCCGATCTGGGGCGGTTTTTGCGCCCGTTCGATGCAGAACTCATGCATACACACCCACTAATAAAACAGTCTTGATACGGAACGATCTCTCCTGCCTGCTTCTACCCCACCCCACCCCACCCCTCCCCCGGCCCCCCAACCCTCTCTACCTCCTCCTCTCCTCTCAACTCTTTACCGTCCCCTAGACTCGAGCCTGGCTTATGGCTGTGAGTCGCTTGTCCCCCTCACAGCCCCAAACCCTCACACCGCCTCCCTAGAGCGGGGCCAGACGCGCTCCCAGATGCCAACGGATGATGAGGAGCGCCTGCTCTCTCGCATCAAGTCACCTTCACTCCCGCAGCATGCGGCTCACAAGCGCCGGGCTCCTCTCTTCTCCGTATCCTCCTCACGCGTCATCCCGCACAACGCGTCCATGTCGAGCGCTGCTGGCCGATAAGCATCTGCTGCTCCTTTTTCGCAGCGAGAAGGCTGCAAACGTCACCGCCTCACCAATTGTGTGGGTGTGTGTGTGTGTGTGTGTGTGTGTGTGTGTGTGTGGTCTCACTTTGGCATGCAAATCTGCACATTCATTCACAAATCTCCCCCCTCCCTCCTTGGTGGTTCCTCCTCTTGTAACCTTGGAGGAGCATTTTATAGCAGGCTGCACCCCATCCTTCCCCGTTTATCGCCGGGATACATTCCAGACCTACCAGCAATAGAGGTGGAAATCCGCAATACAGAGATAACAAACCTTTCCCCCACAAGCTCCATAGACATTTAAGGCGTCTAGAACAATCTGGTGGCAGAAAGTGGGTCAAAACGTGCACCTACTCAGACCACGTTCAAATCTTTCCGCAAGGTAGACCGCTAGTCTAACGGGGTTTTGGTGAATTTGATCGCCGCAGATGGATACTGAGGGGCACAGACATATATAAAAGTCGCTCGCGGTTATCACCTGCTTATTGTGTATTCGATAAGGGTACCCGCTCACATTGTCTGTTCCCATACCGCGAGAGAAGTAACAATGCGCCACTCACGCACGGATCGCTGCGATTACGCATCGTCCTCTTCCGCACAGAGAGATATCTCAGTCGAGACTGTCTTTGTGCCAATTTAAAGGGAAGGAAAGGAGCCGCTTTGATTGGCGGCGACTGTAAACACTCCCACAATGGTGCAAACCATCCACTTTTTGATCCGCCAGGCTGCGCTGCTCAATGTAATTACCAAAACCGTTCTAACCCGACCCTGGCACACAGTTGCACAAGTCACAAAGATACGGCCTCTAAACTTATTAAACACTTTTTTTTTTTTTTTTTAAATGTAATTCTGACAAAACTATAACACTGGAGTTCATAGAGCCAAATAATGGACAGCTCTGCGATGTATAATAAAGTCACATATGTATGTTTTTTTTTCTTCCAACCCCTCAAAATATCCAGTGGCTTCATACCTATCCATAGATAGGTAGATGTTATTTACATTTATATTTTATATGATCTTTGGACAATAAAAGCAGTATTGTGTTATGACCATAATAGGCAGCACGGTGTATAGTGGCTAGCACGTTATGCTCACATTCGAGAGGTTCTGGGGTCCAATCTGTGTGGAGCTTTGCATGTCCTCTCAGGCTTCCTCCCATGGTTAGTGATATTGTGTTTTGCTTCTTTTTTGTAAACTAGTGCAGGACAAACATAAATTCAAGAGGCGTCTTGGCTCTTCAAATGCCAACCAATGCCGTTACTGTTTCCCTCATAGTCATACTTTTTGTGACATTTTTGTTTGGTGGTGTGCTGTTAGATAGTCCTAATGTAAAACGGGTGCCTTGGCTCAATAAAGGTTGGGCCACACTATTGTAACCCACACAATCGACAAGCACAAGTGCATTTTCAAACAAATAGCTCTCTCGCAGTAAGCATTTTAGTCAGTGCAAGTCTACCTAATATTGTGTCCCCCTCTATTTATATAACTTTGAATCTTGTAGTTTCAATGCTTCTGATCAACCCCCCAGCACTGAGGGACCAAACATGCTGTTAATCATGTGCACACAGACAACATTGGATGCCTAAATATCCCTCCTACACAATATGCCCTTTGAATCGTTTATTAATGGCTGATAACAAGCTGACACTGCCGCTGTTTTTCCCTCCGCTCAACATCCCGCCTGCTTGTCTCTGCAGTAAAGCACACAGCTTAGTCTCGTATAACTGTCGTCACATCATCATCATCATCATCATCATCATCATCATCATCGTCGTCGTCATCGCCAGGGTTTCAAAAAGAGGGGAAAAAGAGGAAACAGAGGAAGCAAAATACGAAGAAGCCGACAATCCAGTTGACCGAGTAGATGTAGATGATGACCATGTCCATGTCAAAGTGCCACCCGCGGGCGTCGTCGTCAAAGTCCAACGCGTTCAGACGGAAGCCGCCTCCCGCGCGGGACAACTGACGCCGCGCCCCGGGACTGGACGGCCTCCTGAAACCTGAATGGTGGGAGACAAATTGTAGTTGCTCAGTTCTTATTTTTTTAAATTGATTTATTTATTTTTACTACACTGCTCATTTTGACACTTTGTCACTTGACATAATACAGTGGAGCCTCAAAGAAATTGTTAACAACAAATTGAATTTGACATCAGAAGCCATAGAAATATTGAAGTGTACAGCTACTGTCCAATTGATTTTAAGAACCGATTTGGTGAAAACATTGCTTGCAATATCTGTTAAAAGGAAAGGAAAATGACAATTCCGGTGGCGATTTGAAAACAAGAAATCCATTTTGAAAAAAAAAAAACAAAAAAAAAAAAACATGGAGATGGCCACATAAAAGGAATGTACCACATAGGGTCCTCGGGCCTTCAGTTTGACGCCTGTCATTCAATGCTTCTTTTTTTTTTTAACGTCAAAAGATTACCTCCAAATATTCTGAAGAGTTTTCTGCAGCTCGGCAGAGGCCATTTTGCACAACTCGCTTTCTGGAAGTTCTGCTTCCGGCACAAGTATTCCTTTGGGAAGAAGGTCCTCGCCAATTGGTTTAACTCTGTGGAGAGGAGAAAAAAAACAAAAAACAAAAAAAAAAAAAAATCCAAATACTCTGAGTTGAATATGATTCATCCAGTATACACCCAAAAACATGACGCATGACATGACTCTCATCCTGGCGTGTCTGCATGACCTTGTCTTGGCTAATCAACACAAGAGCTAAATTACCACCATCATCATCATCACCTAATCACCAACGAGAGCTCTCATTTGTGTGATTGTGTTTTCTCTGTGACTGCGTCCTCTCTAGATTTTTATGGACGCTGCGCCACATAGAAACATTAAAACAAGACCGCTCTGTGTCATCCAATCTCATTACTTATTTACAAATGAGGCTGAAACAGCGTGTGCTGACTGACCACAACATTAGGTACAGTAGCACAACATCTAATGAGATACGATAAAAGCATAGTAATAATGTTCTTTTGTCACAGTCAGAGTGGTGTTAATTTAAAAATATTAACATGTTTGTTGTTTGCAGGGGTGAATATATCGGAAAAAACCTTGCTGCATATTACAAATATAATCAAAACTGAACATTATTACCACCTTGCTTTACATGTCCACCTTCACCATGTCGTTGGATTTGTGCCCCCTACTACTCTATGTAAAAGCCACAAAACTCATCATTAAAAAAAGCAGACGAATAAAAGGCGCTTGTGTTTGTCTCATCTGGTGCTGGAGCTCCACTCTTCCCCCTTTGGGACGGACGCCTGCAGTCGCCCGCCCCCCTCCTCCCATAAACTTCATGCGACAAAGTCGACGATGGCCTCACCGTTCTGGAAGAAGACGTGCGTGATGATGGTCCTGCAGAGGGGGCAGGGCGTGCTGGCGGGACAGTTCTTGGCCAGCGTCCTCAGGCAAGGTTCGCAGAAGATGTGCTTGCACGGCTGACACATGTACGGGCTGAAGTAGACGTCCAGGCACACGGCGCACACGTAACCCTCCTTGGTCACGTCCTCGTCGTCGTCGTCACTGCTGCTGCTGCTGACGCTGCCTGCAGAACCCTGTCGAGAGGACAAGAGAAGGAAGAAACAATTCATTTGTTCCATGACTATCCTTGTAACTCAAATCAATCGTATCTCAAATCAACTTTACCCACTGAAATGAATGGAAACGCCATAAATCCGTTCCAGCCACCCAAAAATCACAAACACAAAGAAGCTAGCGCTCTAAAGTATAATACATTATATACAGTTTTTGCGACATTTCCTTCTTCAAGTCAATGGACATTGTGCTGCTCCATTTGGTGGGGGCCGTGCACACATTAGCCACCAGGGGACAGTATAATACAGTACATATATATATAGTATGTAGATTTGATGAAACACGAAGAAGTCCGTCACAACTAAGCTTCGAGTCCCCCCTCTCTACCTTGTAATAGTGCCACATAAACACAGGTGACACACGTTGATTCCTCACACTTGAGTTGAGAGTAGGGGTGCTCCCAGAGTAATTACCGCTTTGAACTCTCGAGGGTGGGGGGGTCTCCCTGGTAGCGTCGGTACACCCTCCCAAGGTGTGTCATTAACGCTCAGGACCAATGCAGTCGCTGGCCACGCACCATGTAATAACTTCCTGTGGGGAACTTGTTTCTTTCACCTCCGTGAACAGAGTCTGTACTCGAGAAGGGTCTCACTATTATTTCAGGCGTACAATGTCAAATGCTTTCAGTTGGGTCAGCAGTGATTCATGGGTCGTTCAAAAACGTCTTTTTGTAGCCTGAGCTCCCTCGTTACATCGTGTTTTCACTGATTGCGCATTCAATGCTATAACTTAGTCTATAACTTGCCGATAGGTGTGAATAGTTGTTTCTCTACATGTGGCCTGCGATTGGCTGCCAAGCAGTCCGAAGTGTAACACCCCTGATGTGTACAAAAGACATTGAGCGTGTAGATGCAGATGATTCTAATCCGTAGAAGATGCAAAGCCCGACTTGCTCTTCTGTCTGTTTTCATGCGTGGAGAGCTCTCGGCAGCCGAGCCTCATCGTGCGGCTAATTCACACACAAGTCCACTTCAGGCTGGGCTCACAATGCCTACTGAGATGAGCTGCACGCGGGACGACGGCTGTGGACAGCCACAGTGCAACGAATGGTTGCATGGATACACGCACACTATGATGCTCATTTAAGAAGCCATTGTAGGGAAGAAGTAATCACTAAATTTCACATGGATTTGGTTTCTCTCCTGTTATGACTCACTGTTTTTTGAAACCAAAATGTGCTGAGATCTTACTTCAGAACAAGAAATTTGAGCCAGCTCTGATTTTCAAGAGAGATATACTGCGTATATTCATTACACAGAGAATGAAATATTTAATGATTATTTATTTATTTATTTATTTTGCAAATTTAATGATTATAGCTTACAGCTAACGAAAACTCAAAATACACCCCCTTCAAGAAATGAGAACATTACATAAGAAACAATAAAAACAATGTCTAATTTAGACAGTAGGGAGGAATTGTATGCGATTAATTAATGACCTTTCAAATATCAGTTTTTCAATTGATCCACTGAAATAAAGGAACGTTTCTACAATATTATAATATTTTTTTAGATGCACCTGTATACAGGTGAATAATGTACTTTGTTTTTTATACTTCGCTATTTGATCCCTATCCCCCGCGGAGAAAAATCCACCGATAATTGTCTCCTAAATCTGCAAGCACGCACCACGAGCCTCGTGCTTGCAAGAAAATCAGGATACGCTGGCATTTGCGCCCCACCGCAGAAGCCCTGTCTACAAAAATAGAGCCCTAAATGTCAGGTAAATAAAAAAGTTCAGCATTAATTGAGGTGAGGTGTTGAATTTTGAGGTTGCATTGTACAAAACCCTAATTTCACTGAGGTTGGGATGCTGTGTAAAATGTAAATAAAAACAGAATACAATAGTTTGCAAATCCTTTTTGACCTATATTCAATTGAATACACGACAAAGACAAGATATTAAATATTCAGACTGATAACTATTTTTTGCAAATATTCACTCAGGTTGAATTGGATGCCTGCAAGCGGGGACAGGAGCACATTTACCACTGTGTTACATCACCTTTCCTTTTAACAACTCAATAAGCGTTCGGGAACTGAGGACTCTAATTGTTGAAGCTTTGTAGGTGTAATTAGTTCCCATTCTTGCTTGATGAACAACTTCAGTCTCTCAATAGTCCGGGGTCTCTGTTGTAATATTTTGCGCTTCATAATGTGGCAAACATTTTCAATGGGAGACAGGTCTTGACTGCAGGCAGGCCACTCTAGTACTTGGACTCTTTTACTACGTAGCAAAGCTGTTGGAACACATGCAGAATGCTGCTTGGCATTGTCTTGCTGAAATAAGCAGGGACATCCCTGAAAAAGACGTTGCTTGGATGGCAGCATATGTCGCTCCAAAACCTGTATGTACCTTTCAGCATTAAGTGTGTCTTCACAGATGTGCCAGTTACCCATGCCATGGCCACTAATACAGCCCCATCCCATCACAGAAGCTGGCTTTTGAATTTTGCGCTGATAACAATCCGGGTTGTCCTTTTCCTCTTTGGCCCGGAGGACACGGCATCTATGATTTCACAAAACAATTTAAAATGTGGACTCGTCAAACCGTAGCACACTTTTCCACTTCTTGTCAGTCCATCTCAGATGATCTTTGGCCCATAGAAGCCGACGGCATTGCTCGGTGTTGTTGATATATGGCTTTTGCTTTGCATGGTAGAGTTTTAACTCGCATTTGTAGATGTAGCGACAAACTGTGTGAACTGACAATGGTTTTCTGAAGTGTTCCTGAGCCCACGTGGGAATAACCTTTACACAATGATGCCGGCTTTTAATGCAGTGCCGCCTGAGGGATCGAAGGTCACGTGCATTCAAAGTTGGTTTTCGGCCTTGCCGCATACTTACAGAGATTTCTCCAGATTCTTTGAATCTTTCAATGATATTATGGACCGTAGATGATGAAATCTCAAAATTCCTTGGAATTGCATGTTGAGAAAGTTGTTCTTAAACTGTTGGATATTTTGCTCTGGCAGTTGTTCACCACTTTGTGAACCTCGCCCCATCCTTGCTTGTGAACAACTGAGCTATTCAGGGATGCGCCTTTTATATCTCATCATGACACTAACGTTTGTTCAATTATATTATTAAATTAAATTAGTTGAATAGGATTTGCAAATCATTGTACACCGTAGTTATTACACAACTTCATTGGAATTGGGGCTTGTATCGTCAGTCAATGAGGGGCCTGCTGTCATGTGGCTCCACACAAAATGAAGGTGTATATGAACTGTGCAGTTCACCTGCAGCTGGCTTTGCTTCCATCGCTCCTTCCTCCTCTGCCTTCTCCTCACACACTTGATTCTCTTCCTCTCCCTCTTGCTCATCCTCCTCTCCGGCACCGCGGTCAAAGGTGGGATCGTCACGTCCATCAGGCTGTCGCCCCCCTCTTCTTCATCCTGCTCCTCCTCCTCTTCCTTCTCGTCCAACTGGCTCTCCTCCTCTTTGTTCGTCAACATCCGTGAAAAGCCTCCACCTGTCCTCGCGTCCACCCAGAAAGGATCTCTGGTAGGAGGGCTGTATGGCCTTCCAGCAGTCGCTCCGGATGATGAAGCTCTCTGATGGAACGAAGGTACGGGTGATCTGGTTCGGATGGAGGTGGGAGATGGCAGAGAACATCCCACGTCTGCTTGTGGATGATGAAAACTGGTTTTATTCATGATGGAGCGTTCTCTTGGCACTGCGTTCGATCCCTCCGCACCTTCCGCTTGTTCAGAACCAGAGCTGGACAGACTCTCCATGCTTCCGCTTTCTCCTGATCCACTCCCAACATTTTCAAAACCGACGTTCTTCCTGAGTCTCCCTCTTTGCTCCCAACTTCTTGTGCATCTTTCTTCATCTCCATCCTGTCTCGACTCTCCATGGACTTTCCTTCCCGGAAGTGCAGGTCGCAGAAGCTGCTCCACACCAACTCCGCTCTCATCCCCTCCGCTGACCCCCACACGGGAGCTCATAGCTGCACCTTTAAGCCCCGTCGGCACTCTCCCTCTTCATCCTCACATTTCTCCCACTCGGTTGTCTTCGGGCTGTTTTTGAGCGCACAGGGATTGTTCCAGTGTGCAGGTGGTGAACCCTGTAGTGTAGTCCCCCTCCTGCACCCCTCTAACCAGAGTGTGAGTGAGCCCACTGGGACATTCCATGTTGTTAACCAAAAAAAGAGGTTCATTGCCCCACCCAGTGAGCCCTCTTGTTACAATAGACTACAACAGGATGAGGCCTGGTCATGGTGTCTTTGTGTGGACAACACAGTGCAGTGTGGCCACTGCATGCTCAACATAAGGTGAAGAAAAGGGGGTGGGGGGGACAAAAACAACAACAGAGCTATCATATGCTGTCAGCTTTTTCCCAGCCAGAGCAAAAAAGTGTGTATGGAGTGTATGTAATGTCATTGGCATACAAAAGTCAATAATTACAAAATAAACAACAACAACAACAACACAAAATCAGCAATAATAATAATAAAAAAGTAATGTAAAATGATCAAGTCAAACTTTGGTATAGAAACAGAAAATAACAAACAATAACAACAGTATGAATTATACAATATTTTGACAAATAAGACACAACTCAATCATATCAACCCAAAATTAATTTGTTAAATAAATAAATGAATAAATTAATAATGCACAGAAACGTCTTGCTAAATATGCAGTTTGGTCAACGTTTCGGATGAATAAAGTGTGTTCTGTAATGGACAATTCTGTGATGTATTCAAAGACAATTATAAAATTGGAAATTTCATTTTCCTGTTCAGTGTGACAAACAAATTATTTTCCAGTAAAAAAAAACAAATAAAATAAATGTCAGGCTATTTGATTATCAGGCCAACAAAGCAAAGAAGTGTGCAATGTTTCCTACGGAACTTGAACGCAGCACTTGCATCCCCCTCCTCCTGATGCTTGTATTCATACTAAAAGTGAGCAGCCTCATGCTAAAGGGATACATAAATAATGATTATGAATAACCCAGAAATGTATTTATCTTTCTACATCTATCTATGACAGCGACGTATAGGGTCAAGCAGAACAATTCAAGGCTTTTCCACTCGATAGCAGAACTTACAACTGACCTGTGTATCCACCTGTTGCCATTCATAAAACGGAATAATAGAAAAAGATCCAGCTTTCACCCTGAGAAAGTCAATTTGTCCGTAGATTGAGATGAGCTCATCATTATTTTAGTATCTCTATTTTCTGGCACATTTTTATTTGGCGGTGTGCTGTGAGCTTTTGCACTGCTCTCGAAACAGAACTTTTGTCCATAACCGGATGCAATACTGTCTGTGTGCAGCAGATAGCAGCAGCTGCCCTTTCTCCCCCACAGACTCTCTGTAATAGAGTCATTAACTCCCAATTTATAGCTGCTTTAATAAAAAAAAACCACACACAACAACAACAACAACACAGTGTTTAATTATTGCACTTGTTTTTAGGAATTGCTCAGTTTTCACATTCAAATCCAGGCGGAATCACAATTTGCTGTGTGTATTTAAATAAGTATCCTGACTGGGTGAAGGAGTCAACAAGTCAAAAGTGAGGAGAGCGTGGAGAGCAGCACGAGAGCTTCGCCGTCGTGAGGTGCGAGGTGGAAGAGAAAAAGAGAAAAAGGGCGGAGGAGCGCCTTTTAAAAGGGGGGGGGGGGGGAGACCTCCCGGGTCTGACGTGCGGCGAGGCTGCCGCTATAAAATCATTCCCGTCGTCACCGGGCTCAGATGACTCTCGACACCAGTGAGGGCGCACGCCTGTTGTCTCTCACGGGTGCGTCATGCGTCCTGAGAGTAACTCGCCACCTCGGCTGGAGCGCGCCAGGACGCACGGGATGAGCACCGGGAACGGTGCCGGCAGCGGCTGAGGAACAGCCAGGCTCCCCCATCCCCTGCACACTCCCCCCGGGCTGGCTGCATGCCCTCCCCGCTGCGTCCCGGGAAAGTTGCGCTCCAAGTATGGATTACCTCACCGCCAGAGGCAACGACAGCAACGCCACCTTTGGGTACCCACCCGGGGCGGAGGTGGTGGCGGACTGGCTGGGCTTGGACCACGACGACCACGACAACAACACCGGCGGTTCCCACTCCTTCCCGTACGTGCAACTGGGCTACCAGATGGTCACCTCCCTGCTCCTGTGCGCCCTCATCCTGTGCTCCATCTTCGGCAACGCGTGCGTGGTGGCGGCCATCGCCCTGGAGAGGTCCCTCCAGAACGTGGCCAACTATTTGATCGGATCCCTGGCCGTGACGGACCTCATGGTGTCGGTGCTGGTGCTGCCCATGGCGGCCCTGTACCAGGTCTTGAACAAGTGGACTCTGGGACAAGGCATCTGCGACTTGTTCATCTCTCTGGACGTGTTGTGCTGCACGTCGTCCATCCTGCACCTGTGCGCCATCGCCCTGGACCGCTACTGGGCCATCACGGACCCCATAGACTACGTCAACAAGCGCACCCCGAGGAGAGCCGCGCTCCTCATCAGCGTCACCTGGCTGGTGGGCTTCTCCATCTCCATCCCGCCCATGTTGGGCTGGAGGAGCGCCGAGGACCGGGCCGACCCGGACGCCTGCATCATCAGCCAGGACCCGGGCTACACCATCTACTCCACCTTCGGGGCCTTCTACATCCCCCTCATCCTCATGCTGGTCCTCTACGGGCGGATCTTCAAGGCGGCCCGCTTCCGGATCCGAAAGACGGTGAAGAGGCCCGAGAAGGGCAAAGGTGAGCGCTGTTTGACTTTGTCCCCCGCGGCGCACCACAAGAAGAGCAACGGGGAGTCGGGCGGCAGGAGGCCGTGCGTCAACGGCGCCGTGCAGTTCGGCGACGAGGCCGAGTCCCTGGAGGTGATGGAGGCGAGCGGCTCCAAAAGCCACCTGGCCCTGCCCAACACCCCGCAGTCATCCTCGTGCGAGAACCTCAACGAGAGGAACAGCGGCGCCAAGCGCAAACTGGCGCTGGCCCGAGAGCGCAAGACGGTGAAGACGCTGGGCATCATCATGGGCACGTTCATCTTCTGCTGGCTGCCCTTCTTCATCGTGGCGTTGGTCCTGCCCTTCTGCGCCGAGAGCTGCTACATGCCCGAGTGGCTGGGCGCCGTCATCAACTGGCTGGGCTACTCCAACTCCCTGCTCAACCCCATCATCTACGCCTACTTCAACAAGGACTTCCAAAGTGCTTTCAAGAAAATTGTCAAGTGCAAATTCCACAGGCCGTGACCGCACCGTTCATTAGGTGCTCAATTCATTAGCTATAAATACAAGAGCTGTATCATAGAAACAGAGAGTGACCTCAACTTTGCTATTATTAACCATGTTTATTACTGTGGTTGTAGTTTTGCATTGCATCACATTGTGTGCGTAAAAAAAACAAAAACAACACATCAGTCAGCTGCTTAGCTTCTTCCATCTTGTAGTCAGCATCAAGGCTGGCACAAAAACTGTAAAAGAAGTTGTTTTTTAAAATATGCACTCCAGAGCTCCCCCTGCAGTTGTAAAGTTGAACTCCACACTGTTGTTAAGAGGACTGACACTGTCAAGGGTAATATTTCCACTGTAATCTTTTTATTCAATTTAATAATTTGGTGTTTAGTAAATTATTATCAATTATTTATGTCATGCCTTTTTTATCGTTTGTATTTATATATATATATTATTCTGTCAGAGATGTATTAATGTACCAATCAATACAAATTATAAAAAAAATTTGCAGTTAAAATTTCAACTTTAATTTATATATTTTCTATTTATTTTATACTTTAAATGCATTTATATATTTTCTCTTACTTTCTTACCTTTAATGAAGTTATTTTAAATACAATTGACTTATTTTTTATATCTGTATTAATTGTGTTTTTATTTTATTGTACTATAATTTAAGTTGATTTCTATTTAATGACAAAACAAAAATTGTGCAATACCTCACTTTGTAAAGGCAGAATTATTATTATTTTGTTTCTTTCTTTTGGGCAGGGTGGTGATACAGCTCTTGTATTTGTGCAGGTCTACCTAAAAAAGCAGCCCATGAGCACACAGTGAAGAAGTCGTGCTTGGCCACATTTTTTGGAGTTACACAAAGGATACGAGGACATGTTATTTGACTGTACAGAGAGCAAAAACATAGACATAAAAACGCACAGACTTGAATTCAGGCTCAGTCTCTGTGCATCGCTAGGCCTCTGCTGAAAACAAAACATGGACTCTTCATAAATGCGAGCTCACCGTTGATCCAGTGTTGTGCTCAGTGTGTTCGTTGCCCGTGTGCAATCACGCCTCGGTGCTGCCACGTGCCTCCCCCCCATCCATGCATTTCTGTCGTGCAGGTCGACATCACGAGCTTTGTACCACTGAAACAATAAAAAGCAATCCGAGTCACTCCTTATTGAGCTAACTGGAGTCCATTTTTGTAGTGTGTTGGGGGGAAATAAGGAGAGCAATGAGGCGGGCTTGTTATTAACTTATTTCTGCTCATATATCTTCATATGCATCGCAGGAAATTCATCTTCTGCAGTGCTGATTGGGAGGGGAGAGGGGGTGGGGTGCAAAGCAACTTATCATACCGATGATGATGAAGAGGAGGAGGAGGTTCTCAGTAGCGTGTCTGAGGCCTGTCTGCAAATGGATACAAACAACGCATAGACTTTCCCACAACTATTTGCAGCAGCAGCAGCAGCAGCAGCAGCAGCAACAACAACAACAATAACAACAACAACATTGTGACGGCAGACGGGACTGATGGCGGCAGAGAGCAAGTTGTCGTGGCCATAATACAAACAGCGGACACAACATTAGGTACACATGGATTTGCATCAATAATTGTGCCTTTACGAAGATGGTAAACACATTCACAATTGACAATATTAGTGATGCCACGTGATACAAAGTATTATAATACTGTTGATAATGTTGATAACACTTTTACTCCTACGACTATTAATATGTGGCCTTAAATATAAAAGAAATCAACAGCATACTGTGTCATTTGAAAAAAAATGCAATTAATATTCCTCCGAAAGATGATGACAAAAAATACAATATACTGTATATTTAAGTAAGTATAAAACTTACAGATGATAAAAAGTGCAATAGAAAGAATAACAATCATTATAGTCATCATAGAAAAACTGTCATAATTATCACAATCAAAACAACATCAGCAATATCAATAGTAATATTAGTATTATTATTAACATTACTAGCTAACATTAAAATTAATATCAATTAGCTATAATTGATATATCATCAATTTGAAAATCATTATTAATGATAACAATTGTAGCTATTAACAAGGTAATGATATTTGTATTACGAAATACAGTCGCAACTTAAAGTATGAAATATAAGGTACATCATTACAAAATAATGCAATGATAAGATTGCAATTTTGAAAAACTCAGTACGAAAAGCACAGATCTATACTAAGAGCCAATCAATAAAAGAGTGGCCATGATGAAAATTAAAAGTTATTAAAGAAAAAAAATGGTTATGTCAAATAAAATGAACAAGTCATTTTTTTCATATCAAGGGCAACCTCAGGACTGTGCGGCCGATGTGCTATGTGCTAACCACTTTTCCACCGTGCTGCGCTACAACCGGCTAATAATGATAAATGAGAATATGCAGGAAACCTCCCCTCTCGTCTCACATGACCATCACCGCCATAAATCCACTCAGAGCAGATGAGAAGATAAAAAAAAACAAAAAAAAAGTGGAAGGAGGAAACAATGAGTTTCAGGAAGAACCTCCCGCCGAGAGCTGCACAGGCCACACAGGGTGGCCGGGCGGTTACTCGGACAGTTGGCATGGCAACATATCAAAGCCAAGGCATCGGGAGTCAGGGACAGAGGGAGGGAGGGAGTCGGAGGCGGGGACAGACGGGAACGCCTGACAGCATCACAATGCAGAGACGACACCTGTGGTATACAAACAATGGTGAGGTGCATGAGGGAAAAAAAAGTAGTACACCAAAGTTGGTAACAAAGAGGCTGAAACAATTGAAACAATGGAATGTTGTTGTTCAACGAAAAGCAAGTACTGTCTTGCTAAATGTTTACTTTTTATCTAA
The DNA here is from genome assembly GCF_024500385.1 of Phyllopteryx taeniolatus. Lineage (NCBI taxonomy): Eukaryota > Metazoa > Chordata > Actinopteri > Syngnathiformes > Syngnathidae > Phyllopteryx > Phyllopteryx taeniolatus. The sequence goes on from NC_084504.1 coordinate 24,215,373, forward strand.
AACACACACAATGATAAGAATATTACTAGTTTAATCATATGTATGAGCCAGCGGTGAGAAGTCAGGGAGAGCAAAGCGTTCTCTGCTGGCCTAAACACTGACCTACATGTACAACCTATTCAATATTTCTTCCATGAAGTTGTATTGATTTACTCCCAACAATCTATTCTCTTCATTTCACACCATTTCTCTTGACTGCACTGTTTCCAGTCAGTGTATGCGGGTGTTAGATGTTTTGTCAAATCAAATTACAGCCTCTGGTATGTGTGGCCCTCAAAGACGTCAGCATTTTCCCCTCATCTGATTGGTTGGTCAGATCAAAAGTTGTTACAGCCAACTTCGACGAGCAAAACATTGCTGTAGCGATTTGGTCACATGAAAAAAAATTGATAATCAGCATCTCTGATGAATAGGATGCATTTTATTTCATTATTTTATGTTTTGGTCATGTTATTAGATGAATATTGATTCTGAACTGTACCAGATGAGGTACGCGGCACAGTTGTGTGCTGTTATATTGAGTTTTTGAATAGCAATGATGGTTTGTATAATTGCAAAATCATAATCAGTCCATCCATTATCAACAGACGAGACAGCCATGGATGAAAGTCTTTAATTCTTTCTTTCTTTCTGTTCTTCCTTTCCTCCACCTGCATTCACTGTGCGGTCACAATGACATCGCGCAGCACGCCCCAAAGTGCTCACGGGGGAAATTTATCTCAAACTAGTGACCTGAAGATAAAATGACAGCAGCCTCACAGAGAGGTCATGTATGGAATGTCCTGAATATTTTTCATTTGCCAGTCCAAAGAAAATACCATTCAGATCACCACCATTTGGGTCTCAGGGAGCTGAGGTTTTAACATTGTTATATTAAACAGATGAACTCCACGTAATCTCGTATGGTTTCCGATGTAGGACTCTGGTAATCTCACCCACTGTGGGATTATTCATATAAAAGTACGTACTATAGGTGGTTGCATGGCGCTGACGCAGGAGCTCCTCGTTCACCCCAACCTCGGAGAATTACTGTATATTAAGAGATCCCACTTGTAGGGATTACGGGCTTTATTTGTTTTGTACTTCCCTTAGCCTAAAAAAAGGGGAAAAAAGATGAGTTCCAAACCAAATTTATAATTGATAAACAATCAATCAAGTACACTGTACAGTGGTGCCTTGAGATACGAGTGACCCCAGTGCTGTTACTGCATGTCCTGACTCGAGGGATGACTAAAAGGCCACATCCTTCTGGAGGATGTAAGTGCTCACGAGGGTTCGTATGGTGAAAGGAGTTCTGACGATACAGTAGGAAGGCCGAGGACCGTTAGGACATTTTAAGACCAGTAAAATAACCTTAAAATCAATCCTGAAACACATGGGGAGCCAATGCAGTGATTTTAAAATAGGTGTAATGTGCTCCCGCCTTCTGGTATTAGTCAGCACACATGCTGTTAAATTCTGTAGTGATTGTAAGCTTAAAATACTCTTTTTGGGAAGACCAGAAAGCAGGGCATCACAGTAATCAATCCGAGTATTGATAAAACCGTGTATTTGCATCTCCGTGTTGGGCCAAGAGAGAAAGTGGCGGCCTCTGGGTATGTTCTTCTGATGATAAAAACATATTTCTGTTAAATTTTGAATGTGCGGGACAAAAGTGAGCTCAGTCTAAAACAATACCCATGTTTTTCACTTGTGGTGAGGGCTTTACAGATAGTGCTCCTACTTTAGTTAAAACTTTCTTTCGGTTTAATCTTGGTTAAGATGGTTTAATCTTGGTTAAGATGGAGAAAGTTTTCTGCCATCCAGGATTTAATGTCTAAAATACAGTTAAAAAGAGCATCGATTGGACTGGTGTCATCAGGAGACACAGAGATGTACAGCTGCGTATCATTAGACTAACTATGGAAGTTCACTCTGTGCCTCCTGATGACACTTCCAAGAGGGAGCATGTAGAAATAAAATAAAGGACCTAAAATTGAACCCTGAGGGACACCACGTTATTTCATGGACTTTCGAGGAGAATGTATCTATCCAGTCGCAACATATATTGGAGAGGTATGAAAATGTTTTTTTTATATATTAATTTCCCCCCCATAAATCATAACACTAAAAAATAGTATTCCCACTTTATACAAGTTAAATGAACAACTGAGATTATGATTGATTGAATTGATTGCAATGAATTGTTTTAAAGTTGTATTTACAACTCAATTTAACTGAACTTTATTTCTGAACAAACAAACACCATTAAACAAAAGACAAGACTATTTTCTGTTGGTCAAATATATTTGAATGTGTACCTAATGGAGAATGAAAGAGATTAAGGTAATAATACATGACATAAAAATGTTGCCATCCTTCAAAAAAAAAAAAAAAAAAAAAAAAAAGTAACGTGTGCCCTCTACTTCACTCAGTCGGGTTTGTTTACATGACAATGACAATTGTCATTAGATTAAAGGTTATGTTTCTTATGCTATGGTGGTCAATTTTAAAAACATACTGTAAACAGCTTCATCATAGAGTCGACACAACAGATGACATTATCATTGTTTGTGCATGTGGCTACTTCACACTGGCAAGTACGCAACAATGCAGACTGTGCTGCCAGGATGGCGCAAATGACCCCCAGCCCAAAAACATTTCTATCTTTCAAAAAAAAAAAAAAGACAAACTATCTTAATTAAAATGCAGATTTCCAACTCTAAACGAGATGACTAGTCAAGTCAAGTCTCTTGGCTACCATGTCTAAAGTCAAAAGTCAAGTCTTAAGTATTTGGCAAGCAAGTCGCGAGTCATAAAACTGACGACTCGAGTGAAGTCATTTGACTCGAGTTCCCCCATCTCTGCTAAAACGAGAACTGGTACTTTTCGGAAATATTAAAATTTGCGAAAAAGTTGTTGAGGTGAATAAAAACTAGTTTTTCAAAAAATTTGCTTCAAAATGATAAGTTTGATACTGGTCGGCAATTGTCAAGAATGTTAAAAGCTAAATTGCTCATCTGCAAAAGGGGCTCTTTCACTGCTGCTATGAAGGCTGCAGAAAGGTGTCAGCCTGAAAAGAGCTGATATTAATAATTACCATTGAAACGCTCCCCTCGAAACAGTCCATACAGTGTTTTAAAAAGTGATGTCAGGATTGGGTCCAGAAGACGTGGTGGGCCTCACTGTAGAGTGAACTTTGTCAAGCATCTCAGCATTAACCAGGGCAAAACCTTCCAGTATTACTTCAGATAAAGACAAACACTACGATGTATTAAACCGTGTCACAACTAGATGAAATATCAATCAGTCAAGACAGAATCGTTTACTGAGTGAGATGTCGTTCATTCACAGGGCACGAATCACGAGTCACGTCGTCAAATGATCACGAGTGAGTGTTACGGCAATTCTACTCCCAGCCGGCACGTTTGTGGCTTAGCTCAACCGAACGAAGAAAGGAGCAAATCAGTTCGAGAAGAGATTCCATTCAGTATGTTCCCTCAAAAGATTTGTTCGATTGTATTGTTTGTGCGAATGACACAATGTAGTCTGTGGTATACTGGAGATGCCCAACACAGCATAGCATACACATAACAATATCGCCACCGACTATTGTGACTCTTCTCCTCAAATCAGATCTGTTGTACAACCAAGACTGACCTACAACGGTGCCATAGAGCATCCAGACTTTAAGTTACAAATTACAAAGGCATCGAAGACTGCTTATCTAGTAACTACCAGTGGCAGCTGGTCAATAGAGGGCGCTACGGCGCGACCCCCCGCTGCTGACTCACACTGAAAAGGACAAAAGTGAATGAACTGATGAGTAAAGTTTATTCGTGTATATCTGGTTGTCTCATTCTATGACATCACCTCTGGTTTGGGGCGCCAAGACGTTTGCCATTAACTCCCATTAAATTGTGACATGCGCAGTGGGATCCTGCACAATGCAAAAGATATGGCCGAGGTACGGCGTTGAATTGCAACACCCGTCAGCCAGTAATATAAATGTTACCGATCCCGACTTAGCGGTAAACCTTCCCACTCCCTCGCATCGAGCCGAGTCTGCCAACGTCATTTCCGGTCCAGCGAGCCAGTCTGCAGAGGCGCATAAGTTCAAAATGGTGTGACCAAAAGAGCGGAATAACTATTTATTAGAGAATGGATGATTTCAAAATAGTTTTGAAGGTAAGACACGTGTTACTAAATTGTTACCCGCACCGTGAAAGCAGCCCTCGCTGGTTTGACTGGTTTAAGAATGGCGTTTGGATTCTGTGTCATTGTGACACAGTGGCAATGCGGTGGCTGATTGTGATTTTGTATGGATGAGTTTTGATCACCGCTAGAATAACATTGTGGGTTTTTTTTGGCTTTTAAAATTTTGTATATCCCTTTAACAAAAATGCCATGTAGTAATTCTGTTTAGACTCGACTCGACTTAATTTATATGTCTCATGGCTTTTCTTCGTGGCCCAAGAGCTTATGAAGGTCGATTCCAGGCGGGCCGATGGCTGACCAGGCAGATAATAATAATACAATCATAAATAACTCAATAAAATGTTTTACATTATTTATAGCGAACCCCCGGCAAAAAGTCCACCAGCTGCCACATTGTGGTTTCAAACTGATGTTGTTTTTATTGTGTTCTGAGACAAATCTTCAACACAGCCAATTGCTCCTCTATTTGTATCCGATAACAGCACAAGCTTCAGGTCACGTCTTAATTGCGTATCGCTCCATTTAATGTCACAATCACAGAGTCCAGCCAAACTCGGTGTTGACCACACCGCATTTGCAACGTAGATCTTGAACAGGTTTAGCATTTACAATAGTCTGATGGTTTTCTGAGAAGATCGGGGAGAAAAAAATTCAATAAAAAAAAAATCACTCTTAACATATCCCACCAACACAAGATTATCACTCAGCATAATCTTTCAGAGAAATCTGACAATCAGGCCTTCGCTTCAGTTGTGTCAAGTTTTCACAATGAGTTATGGCTGTCTGTGAGCTTTTTGTACATTGCCGGTGGAAAACAAACCGAAGTTAAAAAGCACATCATTCAGTAACAGAGAGTATACTGCAGTTTCTCCTGTTTTTATTTTTTTTCTACTAGAAAATCCAGAAAACGGATGTGACAGAGGAGTCAGTACAATACATGTTCCTGCTTCTACACCTCCTTACTTCACAGTCTTTATCATTTCTCAGCATTTCTTGCTTTTTCCCCCGCCCCCAACCCTGAACGGCTATGGGGGAGGTGTTAGGAGCTGGAGGAACGCCAGACCTTCTGACATGGAGAAATGAGGCTCAGTCGCTGGTTTTAGCAATAGTCTTGTTTTTTTTTTTTTCTTCTTCTCTCATTTATTTTTATACCATAAAAGATGGAGCTGGACTGTCTCTACTTGCTACCACTTTACTCTGCAAGCACGCACACACACGCACACACATACTTATAACTGTGATCGAGGGCAGGCGTGGTGCGTTTAAGGACAACAAACTGTTTAATGCAGCCTGCCAAATGGCACCAAACTTTCCAAAGCACAACTGATTTGAGGAGTGTCACAGCTTTTTCGGCTTTAAAGCACTTTGCCTCCTCGCTGTTTGAAACAACTCCACTCCTCCATTCAGCACGGTCCAAAGCATTCCAACTCCCAACACATTAATCGCGAATTCCTACTTGGCCAATAAATATGATTCTGGTTGAAGTGTAAAAATCTAGCAATTTTCTCATTTTCATTCACACGGCAAAAAGCAGTCAGCATGTCATGGCTGTAAAATGCGCCTTCGCTGATGTTTGAGTGCATTAAAACGTGTCAAAGAGCGGTGGTGCATGTACAATACAGTCGTGTGCACACTGCAGGCGTCGAATCGACCCACAAGATCTATATTTGTAACAGTGTGACGTCTGGAGCCAAGTTATCACTGAAAATCTGAACGAAAGAGTGAGTTTGGATTCTTTCTCTACACAGCATGTGAATCTCACACGAGTGCGAAATTTCATACGCTCTGGTTATACCAAACATTGACGTTCCGGTACATTAATGAAGATACAGTGGAACCTCCAAACTCGGGGGGGGGGGGGGGGGAAGTAAATTTATTGGCAGGTTGCTTCTAATATGGGCTGGATGATATTAGTAATAAGGGTGTAACGGTTTATTCATTACATTGACGTATTGCTTTATATTCCTACAATCTAACTGCATCGAACTGTGCTCGGCAAGTTGGCCTTGCGGACGAAAATATATTGATTTAAAATCGTTTTAAAAGGTAAGCCATTGATTGCGTCGATACTAGGAAATAATGTATTGGATTTACGTACTTGTAATTCCTTTGCTTTGTTTTTCACTTAGCACACAGCAGTCTGCTTTCACCAATGCAATTTTCTTCCACAACACTACCTTCTTCATCCTTGAACCAAATCGTCAACTGCGAATCGTGATCTGAATCTAGCGGTAATCGTTGTTAAAACAAATCGTTACAAACTTACTTCTCAAGTTTGCCACACAGTCAAAGGTTCTGGGTTTGAATCCGTGTGGTGTTTGCAAGTTTTCCCCTTGCCTGCGTGTTTCGTCTTCAGCTTCCTCCCAGGTTCCATACAGGTGCATGTTCGCTTCATTCAACACTCTAAATTGTCCCCAGGTGTAAATGTCAGTGCAAGTGGCTGTGCGTGATTGACTGTTGACCGGTCCAGAGTGCACCCAGCCTCCTGCCCAAAGTTAGATGGAATAAACTAAAGCTCACCACTCACCAGTGACCCTGAACAGGATAAGCCATTTAAAACAGATGGATGATTCTTATATTTCGAATAGGGTTGTATACGTATTTATTACAGTGTTCTCAGTCAGATATACTGGACTAAAAGTAGGCAGTGAGTGTTTTTCTTCAAACGGAGGCTAAATCGGCGCTTCTCAAACAAGATGAAGTGAAAAAGAAGTCACTTTGGACTTTTATTGGCTCGGGCAGCTTTTTAGGTGCGAGGAAGGGAGACAGACACGTCGGTGAGGAAACGTCGCTTGGCTTATTGCATCATCTCCATCGCTCAACAGCATGCAAAGTACGTTGCCAAGCGTTAGATTTACTGCCTTTAAAATGAAATCAGCTGTGATGCGCTGTCGGCTCTTCCGGTACAGTTTTGTGTCCTGTAAACAGATTCACTTAACATCAGGGCTGTCCATACATTAAATGTATTTCTTTTCCTTCCTCTCTTTTTTTTAATAGCTAAAAAAAAATAAAAAAATAAATGCTTTTAGTCCTTATAAGCTGGTTGCCATTACTGAATACATAACATCCCGTTTTATATTTGTGTGTGTCCTCTGAGTGTTCTTTTGCCTTCAGTCATGTTGTGGCTGCCACAAGACACAGACGCTGGCACGGTAACACAAAGTGACGTCGATGCAATTTCAATGAAAATCATACAGTACAACATGGACAACTTCTTTCTAATAGATACAGCATTTTATATTGAATAACAGAGCAGTGAATATGTTCATTCATTCGTCATGTTTGTTTCCTTAGTGCGTGTGTGTTTGTATGTCTTGACTTCCTGTTCCTGACTCTCATAGTTTCTGTTATATCTGTCGAAGGACAACGCACTACTTTGTTATTCCAACAGCCAAGTGGGTGTGACTTGTATATGTTGTTCTTGTTGTTGGTCTAGTTATGGTTGAGCCCTATAGCATTAGAGTTACTGATAAGCAGCACATATTTATTGCTTGTTCAAACAGTGCAGGGGTGTATTTGTGTTTCTCCGCCGCATGCACCAAATGGAACTGCACACTAATTGATTAATGTACAAAGTGTAGTGTATGAAGTGCTGCCAACACAAGTGAATATGCTTTTTATGGTCACTTTATGCAAGTTGAAGCTGCTTGCCTTGTTCGTCGTCGTAGCTCTGCCCCAGTCGTCACGGTAACAAATCCTTGCTCGCCATTGGCTCAGCAGGGGTATATTCGGTCATCTTCATGAGACGGATCCGCCCCTCAAAACAGTCTAGTTTCATACAAGACAAGAACTATTTATTAAGACACCTGGGAACTGTTTTCAATCATGCAAAAAAATAAATATGTCCATTTAAAAGGTAATCTCAAGCACAAATTCTTCATAGCCCTGAGACTTTTTAGTAGATGGTCAGTACTTAGCTCAGGCATTGTTATCTAACACTTACCTGAGGCTATCAGCTTTTAGGATATGATAAAAATTTTGAAAAAAGGTGTGCGTGTGTGTGTGTGGGGGGGATGGGATCCATATAATAAAACAGCCGTAAACATTAACATTTAAAGAGTGATCGTTCCTGATTGCTAAATATTGAAGAGGTTCAGAGATGACGTGCCCTCTAGTTATAATAGTGTACATCCTCTTCATTGCTTTTTTTTTTTGGTTTGGATTGTTTCACATGTACATTATCAGTGGGTGCACGTTCAGATACGTCCTCTCTGCCGGGATGACAGATGTTTACACAGAGGCTAATTTTGCAATCATCACTGCTTACTTATCGAGGAGAGTGTAAATTAAAGCGGCCGACAGTCTGCCTCCCATTGTGTGTGCAGTCCACGGAGGCAAAAAAAGACTGAACAACTGCTTTTATTTATTTAGTTATTTTTTAAGCCTTTTTATGCAGGCTAATGTCAGCATCGGAGGCGTGTGTGGGTGACTGGCTTACACTTGTCACCAAAGAAATCCTCAGTATGGAGGACGATGAGAGTTCAGACTCAAGGCTAAGTTAAAGGAGACGAGGTGAGATGAGGAGTGTGAGTATGTGTGCGCGTGTGTGTGTGTCTTTGAGGGTATATACTCTAGAGCTGTGAAAAAAAAAAAAAAATCGTCTTAACTCAGTTAAATCAACCACAAAAATTAGTCGACGCAAAAATGTCTGCCTTGCGGAAATAAAAAGTATTAATAAAAGCATACTTACGCCACCCAGAACCAATTTGTCCGTTTTACCGTGCGGACATTTTTTGCAGAGGGACGCACTGTTGGATCCGTGAAAAACATTGCCGAAAACGAGAGATGAGCGTCTGTAAGTGATTTTTAAGACAATTAGATGTGTGTGTGTGTGTGTTGCTCACTCATTACTGACTAATGCACTATTTGCATATCTGTTGTTGACCAATACTGGCCACTCATGCCAGAGTAGCATCTGCTCCATTTGCACACTGACTGAGGAGTATCTGCAACATTTGCACAATCAACATTGTCCCAGACTATCGTACTAGTCACTTGAAGTCTCAGCGCCCTTTGCACAATGGTCATTGCACCGGACTATTGTAATATTAGTCATTCGAACTGCTCTAAGTGCTAGAGGACTCTGCATCTTTTTGCACAATTGTCAAAAAAATAAAATAAATTGTACCGGCATTACCAGATATCTAGCAACCCTTTATTGCTCAGTGACTGTTCTTCTCAATGTCTTTATGTCTCAAAAGTCTTCTCTGTCAATTGACTGTCTGTTGTCGTACTAAAGCGGCTCCAATTACCGGAGACAAATTCCTTGTGTGTTTTTTGGACATACTTGGCAAATAATGATTCTGATGCTAGTGGGCTTCAGCAGCGATCCCCGTGACAAAGACTCTCCATTAGTCTCTGTCACAGAACGTCTGCAACTGCACATCTAAGCAGCTCGAGAGCGGGCTGAACTTCATGTGTGCGCGGTCTCTAAAGGAGGCCAATTAGTTGCCATGGCGCTTATCCTATGCTCCTCCGACCACACCATTTAGCAGGGGGATGATATAGGACATGCGACCGTGTGTGTGTGTGTGTAGGGGGGGATTACTGTGTGTATATATATATATATATATATATATATATATATAAAATGAGGTGTATAGTCACGCATGGCAAGTGTTGAATCTAAACTCTTCTCTCGTACTTTATTGGAACTTTTTATTCGTTTTATGGATTATAGTTTTTTTAAATTGTTTCCCCCATTGTTTGTAAAGCACTGTGAATTTCTCTTGTATGAATTATGCTATACAAATAACTGCCTTGCCTTGCCATGTGAACAAACCATAACTATTAAATTTCTTGCTTTGTTTAAACTTTTTGGGGTATAAAGACTGAGTGACTTCCAAATTGTTACAGTCCCACTGATTTAACTATTATATATACCGCATGTCCACGTTTATAAAAACAAAAAAAACAAAAACAAAACAAAAAAAGACGTGAAGCCAGAGTACCAGGAAAAACCGTTTGCAAACACAGCGACAACAACATGAAAACGCCACACAGGAGGGCCTCAGTTGAGACTCAAACCCAGAATCAGACTGTGAGGCAGACGTGCTAACCACTCTGTCACTGTGCTGTACTATTGTTTAGTAAAATAAAGTAAAACAATATTTTTTGTCAATCCACAATTTGTTCTTGGCAAAGAACAAGTCTATCCATCCATCCACTTATCCTGGTTAGGGTCGCAGGACGCTGGATCCTATCCCAGCTGACTTCGGGCGAAAGGCGGACGACACCCTGAACTGGTCGCCAGTCAGTCGCAGGGCACATATAGACACGGACAACCATTCGCACTCACATTCACACCGTCACTGAGTGGGAACTGAACCCACGCTGGCTGCACCAAAGTCAGGCGAGTGTACCACTACACCATCAGTGACTAAGAACAAGTCTAAGTTAGAAAATTATTTTCACTATTGAAAGGCCACAAGAGTCAAAAAGTCAAAAGGTGCATAAAATTGTCAGTGATGTGTTTTTTTTTTCTTTCACAGAAGCCTTTTAGTGAAAGAAACCTTCCTCTCTCTCAATTTTCCATTTTTCACTCTTCCCCTTTTTCTGTCCACTTGCCATTGAACGACAAAGAAAAACAGGTCAGAGAAGAGCAGCACCCACTGGCTGTCTGACTGCCCTGAACCCCTGACCTTTCTGTACTGGTTGTCTCGCTCTGAGGCTGTCACTCACTTTGAATGTTAAGAGGCCCTTTGCATGTTCTCCGCAGAGAGCCAGAAGCAACTCAGGAAGGATCGAGCATATCTTGTTTTAATAATGTTAGGACAGCACATTGAGAGCAGAGGGAGCTGAGCAATCTAAAATTCATAAATTGAAAATACTCTGCTGAGATGCCCTTTAGCGAGTTTGAGAGTCTGGAAATATAACGCGCGACGGGATAGCGAAGAGCCCGGTGACCGTGAATGGCAGGCGACTAGTGGAAATATAGGTTGGTTGAACACCAGATAGGCCGGATGCACCTTAAAGGTCTCGAGGCATAGATGTCAAGAGTGAGGACCAGGAGTTGTGCTGTTACACGCATACTGTAATTCAACCTGAATCTGAGTCAGCCAAGGTTATTATAGTTCACGAAAACAAACAAAATAAGCAAAACTGAGATTGAAAAAATAAATAAATAAAAAAACACTTTCATTAACAGAATGTGTTTTTTTTAAAACAACTCTTTTCAAAACTAATCCAAATGGACTACATCCATCCATCCATTTTCCAAACCGCGTTATCCTCACAAAGGCGTGCTGGAGCCTATCCCAGCTATCTTTGGGCGAGAGATGGGGTACACCCTGAACTGGTCGCCAGCCAATCGCAGGGCACAAAGAAACAACCATTCGCGCACACATTCACACCTAAGGGCAATTTAGAGTCTCCAGTCAACCTACATGCATGTTTTTGGGATGTGGGAGGAAACCAGAATGCCCGAAGAAAACCCACGCAGGCACGGGGAGAACACGCAAACTCCACACGGGATTTGAATTCCAGCCCTCAGAACTGTGAGGCAGATGTGCTAACCGTGCCGCCCAAATGAACTACAATAATAGCAAAAATGTCCGAAAAGGTTTCATCTTTGTCACTTCATTTCATACATGATCTTTTTTTGGTAAGTTTTAAATGTATTTATTGTCAGATTTAGGACAGCTGTACGGCTCTACAGCACATCGAGTTTTGAACAGTCTTTCGGGTAACGTAGTCACTTACTGTGTGTCGCCTAGAAAATGATGTCATCTAGCAGCGCCTTCGTATTTGGCTGAAAATTAATCAGCCTATTGAGGATAAGCGGTACAGAAATTTTTTTTTTTTTTTTGGTACCTTAACCCTTACAACAACAAAGATATGAATTACAGGCAGAACATTTGACTGTTTTACAATACCTTGTCCTTTAGTATTTGATGGCATGACTAGATATGTTACACACACACACACACACACACCTTATTTCTTTCCTCAAGTAAGTGTGCATACACAAACAACACCTGGTTAGGTTCAGTTACCAGCACACCGTACATAAAAGTTATACATGGTAGTAATGATTAATGTTGCAGAATTGCAGGCGATACAATCCTTTTAATTTTGTTTGAAGGAGACCCATTTACAGCCAAAGAGCCTTTACTATGAAATTGTATTTAATAGATGGACATTGTATGCATGTTACACAGTAAATTCACATTACCGCATTCATTGCACAATACGTTCTGTTGACTGTTAAACAGTACCTGTACTGCATTTGTTCTGTGGATCGCTCCTCACCTGTTAGTTGTTAGTTAATTAATACATTTTCTAGAAATTGTATCTATTTAGTTTTTACTACATATTTGTTTTTAAATCTCACAACCGGAAAATACCCCATATTACAAAAACTAACACTAATACTAATCATAAGAAAAAATAAAACTAAGCATTTTCAAAATTAAACTAAATAAATTAAACTAATAAAATCTAGCAAACCCATTCGCGGGCACTGTCCTCCCTCGCCCCGCCCCCTGCAGTGTAGCCTTCTACTTGGCAAACTTTATCCATTTTTGAAATCTATGTTTAAACCTATTCATTATATACACGCATCTGATCATAGACATCGCATCGATTGGCCACATCAGGATGTTCGCCATTTTGGGTCAGTCGAGACTTCAGCAACGGTGCCGCGTCATTTTTCTGCTTGGGGTCGCACAAAATCGCCAAACAGCCGCAAATAGATTATGTGGCACTACCTTTCACAGGTAGGTTAAATTGTTTTCTCGCTGTGTTTAAACCATATAACTCGAGCTTGGGAGATAGCATAATGAACAATTCCAGGTGTTCTATGTATTGCCTTGCTCGCTAGCCGTGCTTGCTAGCCCCCAAACAACAACAACAACAAAAGCGAAGGGTTAACTAATCGGGGGTTAATTTTGTTGCAGTGCATTAAATATGAGATTTTAACAGAACTCATTCGCATGCAACTGAACTGTGTTGACTTATGAGAGTTATTTTACAAACTTCCAACTACTTTTGCTCAGTCTCAGCAAAGAGGGCTGGTGATTCCTTATGAGGGGACGGTGCGGATCCTCACACAAGGGGAACATTTCATTCGCCAGTCAGAAGCAGTGCAAAACATGAGTGCGTCCGCTCTCAACCTCAACCAGTTTGTCCGTCCAAACACTGGATCACAGAACATTTTATTTCCCAAGGGGCCACATCGAGGGAACACAATAAGGCAGTGAACGACACCATTTTGGGATCCTGTCAGTGGTCAACTTTGCACAAAATGAGATTCCATCACAGAGATAAAAAAGAAAACACTAACCAGGCTATTGAAGGCAGTCCTTTTCCAAGCTTTTTCAATTGGTTAAATAAAGCAATAAATACCACATTAGTTTTAGCGACTGTATCAAGGTCGGGTTTTCGTGGTGTTGGAGTCCAGGCAAAACGTGGAGGACCCAAGTGCAGGCAAACTGAGAGAAACACAATGGGAGAAAGAAACATGGGCTCTGAAGACAGACGACAAATAACAATGCAACAATACAGACTGAAAGAAAGCAGGGAACTAAACCAACAAATCGACGAGACAACGAAGGACACCTGCACAAGACACGAGTGGCTGGAGGTAGCTGATTGGTTGACGCAAGGGCTGAACGAGAACAGGTGGACACAATAACCAAACGGGCAACATGGGACACAGGAAAACATGAAACAAAACTAAATAGTCAAACACAGAACACGACTGATTGCTATCATATATAAAAATGTAATCATGTGTAAATAAATATAGAGTGTAAACATATATATTTTTTTTTTAAATGTTCATTGAACATAAATGGAATATTATATGTAAATTTGTTTTCATATTTCCTTCATGGACTGACAGCTGCAAAGGGAGGAGTGCTGCATTGTCACCATTCAATTAGCTTTTTCCATTTCCTCTCCAGCTACGCTACGTCGATAAGTAGAAATCATTGAATACAATGATTCGTTTACAGATGTCTTTACAACTGACGGCCATGCCAAGTGTTAAGTGAGCTGACTGCTAACATTTGGCGCCTCCACGGGTATGTGTGCAAGAATTCTTTCTACACACCGAGAAACACATTTTCAGACCACAGCCACACAATGCTCCATAAAATAAAAGCCCTCAGGTGGTTCAGCTGGATCTTGGAAGACGTAAACAAAAATGCTCAAAGGAGTGGAAGGACACCGTCGCATCCAAAGAAATGCCCACACTCACCGCTTTAACTCTTCTAAAGGTAAGCGATGGGTTTAATTTGCCCAATGCCCGCCATGGCACACCTGTTTATAACACTTAATGTTGTGTACGTACGTGTGTGTGTGTGCACTTTATTGAGCAGCAGAATGTGTCCCAGGCGCTGAACTCATGCCCCCCGTCCATGATGTGCTCCGACACCAACACTGACCAGAACCAGACTACTACTGTATGTAAAATTAGATTGGTCAAATACCATTTTATTCTGCTATTGTTTGACTGCATTACAATAAATATGCATCACAAAATACAGCAAATAACCACAGAGGGAGTGTATCAAATTCCCGTTACCAAAAAAAAAAAAAAAAAACTTTTAGCATACAGATCCTTCATTCTGCATGACCAAGCAGCCAAACAGGTGCAGTTAAAATCAGAATCATCAGAATCAGAATCATCTTTATTTACCAAGTATGTCCAAAACACACAAGGAATTTGTCTCCGGTAGTTGGAGCCGCTCTAGTACAACAGACAGTCAATTTACAGAACACTTTGGAGACATAAAGACATTGACAAAAAACAATTGTGCAAAAAGATGCAGAGTCCTCTAGCACTTAGAGCAGTTCGAATGACTAATATTGCAATAGTCCGGTGCAATGACCATTGTGCAAAGGGCGCCGAGACTTCAAGGAGTGTATGCAGTTTAAAGTGACGAGTAGCGCGATAATCTGGGACAATGTTGATTGTGCAAATGTTGCAGATACTCCTCAATCAGTGTGCAAATGGAGCAGATGCTACTCTGGCATGAGTGGCCAGTATATGCAAATAGTGCAGCATGGCGAGACAACTACAGCGAGTGCACGAGTAATACATAATTGGCCCCACAGAAATGTGACAACGAACTCAAGTCAAAAAATTGCTAGCTTGTGTAATGGAATTATAGGTTAGCTGTTTAAGAAGTTGATTGCAAGAGGGAAGAAGCTGTTGGAATGTCTACTAGTTCTAGTTTGCATTGATCGGTAGCGCCTACCTGAGGGAAGGAGCTGGAAGAGCTGGTGACCGGGGTGCGGAGGGTCCGATAGGATTTTGCACGCCCTTGTCTTAGTTCTGGTAGCGTGCAAGTCCTCAAGGGTGGGTAGGGGGGTACCAACAATCCTTTCAGCAGTTTTGATTGTCCGTTGCAGTCGGAGTTTGTCCTTTTTTGTAGCATGGTGTTGAACACTGAGCTGAAGTCCACGAACAGGATCCTCGCGTAGGTCCCTGCACTGTCGAGGTGTTCTAGGATGAATTGCAGTCCCATGTTGACTGCATCATCCGCAGATCTGTTCGCTTGGTAGGCAAACTGCAGGGGGTCTAGCAGGGGACCTGTGACACTCTTGAGGTGGTCCAGCACGAGACGTTCAAAGGACTTCATGACCACAGATATCAGAGCGACAGGCCTGTAGTCATTCAGACCCGAGATTGCAGGTTTCTTGGGGACTGGAATGATGGTGGAGCGTTTGAAACAGGATGGAACTTCGCACATTTCCAGAGATCTATTGAAGATCTGAGTGATGACTGGAGCGAGCTGGTCCGCGCAGACTTTGAGGCAGGATGGGGACACGTGGTCCGGGCCTGCCGCTTTGTTAATCTTTTGTTGTTTGAAGATGCGTCTCACATCCTGTTCATGGATGGTTAACGCAGAGGTCAGAGGTGTGATTGTGGTCGCGGGTGCGGCCGGGTGGGTGTGTGGTGTGAAACTGTCCTTTTCATATCTGCAGTAGAAGGTATTCAAGTCGTTGGCTATTGTGCTATTGTTGTCAGCTTGGGGGGATCGTCGCTTGTAATTAGTCAGCGATTGGAATGCATGCCAGACTGATTTAGAGCGCTAAACTGTTTTTCCAACTTTGCTGCAAAGATCCTCTTTGCAATGTTAATTTCTTTAGTCAGCTGGTTTCTAGCTCGATTATACAGGGCCCTGTCCCCGCTCTGATATGCGTCCTCCTTAGCTTGGCGAAGCTGCTTAAGTTTAGCAGTGAACCACGGCTTGTTGTTGTTGAATGTGCAAAATGATTTTGTAGGTACACAAACCTCTCACAGAAACTGATATAGGATGTGACAGTGTCCGTATATTCATCCAGGCTGCCAGCTGAATTTTCAAAGACACTCCAGTCTGTGCAGTCTAAACAGCTTTGAAGTTCCATCTTTGCTTCATTGGTCCACCTTTTCACTGTTTTCACTGTAGGCTTCGCGTATTTAAGTTGTTGCCTGTACGTCGGTATTAAGTGAATTAAGCAGTGATCAGACGAGCCCAGGGCTGCACGAGGTATAGCACGGTATGCGTTTTTTACCGTAGTGTAGCAGTGGTCTAAAGTATTTTTTTCCCTGGTAGGACAGTCGATGTGCTGCTTGTATTTAGGGAGTTCGTGGTTGAGTTTAGCTTTGTTAAAGTCCCCGAGAATAATGAGGGGTGAGTCCAGGTGTTTTTTTTCAATTTCGTTGACTTTTTCGGCGAGCGTTAGCAGTGCGGCGTTCGTGTTAGCTTGAGGCGGTATGTAGACTCCAGCCAGTATGTACGATGCGAACTCACGTGGCGAGTAGAATGGTTTACAGTTTAAAAATAGCGACTCCAAATGCGGGCTGCAGTGTGTGCTGAGCTGCGTGACGTCCGTACACCATTTTTCGTTGATATAGAGGCATATCCCGCCGCCCTTTGTTTTCCCCGATGATTCCATGTCGCGGTCCGCTCGATGAATGTGAAAGCCGGGAAGCATGACGGCGCCATAGGGTACAACGTCGCAAAGCCAGGTCTCCGTGAAGCACATGGCCGCGGAACGTCGGAAGTCTTTACTGGTCTTTAACAGAAGATGAAGCTCGTCCATTTTGTCGGGTAGGGAGCGTACCTTCGCGAGGTGGATCGACGGGAACGCCAATTTGTGTCCTCTCATGCAGAGTTTCACCTGAATGCCGGCCCGTTTCCCTCTGTGGCGCCGCTTCCGTCTCCATGCGCCGAAAACCACGGACGCCGCTCCGGTGAGTAACTCGGGGAAAAAACTGAGCGGATTTGCGAAAGTTGGTGACAGAAAGTCCGGAGTAGCCTCCTTGATAGTTAGCAGGTCTCCCCTTGTGTAAGTGAGTCGTGTAAGGTCTCCAAAGACGGACGAAAAACACAAAAACAAAAACAATACTAGAGAGCACGTTACCGAGGCGACCACACTGGTAGGCGCCATCTTGGCGCCAAAGACAGCAAAGACACAAATATTAAGACTTTTGTTGCATATAAGAAAACAACTTAAGCCAGACCCTCCCCATCTAACATACACACCTCCTTTTCCCCCACTCAAAAACACACAACACACGATAGATAGCCCAGTCACTTCCATACTAGTAACCACACAGACACTCACCGCTACTACCTCACATAATAAAAGTGTGACAATCCACAAGCCGAGGCAACCTACAAATTGGATGACATGTTGCATAGTCAGCATCAAACTTCCCCCCATTTTATCACAGACTCCAGCGAAGAGATCAATTGCAGCTTTACTCATCCTCAGGCTAAATTGGCTCAGGCTGTTATTTAGTTGAGACGTTGCACCATCAGTGCATAGTCAGCTCATTTCATTGACTGGCTGTCTTTAAACAGTTCAACTCGGGGGACCGAAACTTTAATATAGTCAACAAAAAAGTTGGAATAAACCTTCCGAGCACCTATAATCATGTTACCTGTTCAGTTGTTATACTATTGTTGTGTTACGTATTACCGCCACCTACAGGACTGGAGTGGAACAACATGGACTATAACTTTTTACCATTTGAATTGGCAATCTTTGTTTTTTTTTTTTTTTTTTTTTTTTTTAAACTTACAAAGCAAGATTATACCCAAGATATACGTAACCTATTTACAATGTGAGTTGATAATCAGTTTGTATTTGCCATTACTACCACCTAAAGCAGTGTTCCCCAACCTTGTTTGCACCGCGGACCGGTTTAGAGTAGGCATTTTTCTCACGGACAGGCTGTGGCGTGCATATATATATATATATATACGTGTACACACACACGCTTGCCTCGCTTCTGCTTCCTCCTTCGCCGTTCGTGGCGCATCCACTGTGGGCGCGATGGAGGAGTGGGAGTCAGAGTTGTTGTAGGCAGCCAGTCCAGACTGCAGTCCCGTAGCTCCTCACCGAGAGTATACTTTTAACTCTTTAAAAGTAGTTCTGCCTGTGTCGAGAAGCAACCTACGACTGTATCTGTATCAGAGCGGACTTTGTGCGTGAGCGTTAACTGTTGCGATAAACCCATATTTTAAGTAGGACTCCTGATATAGTGTTGTTTCGTTCACGAATGTTTTGTTGAAAAGAACAAATCTTTTCAGTAAATGTAATGAATGTAATTAGTTTGCACTTTGCATTTTTGCACACATACCTACATAACATCATATGCTACTTGTCGAAAATGTAGCCACTTCAATGTTTTTCCAACGTTTTTGTTGACTATATTAAAGTTTCAGCCCTGATTGATACCAACATTTGCACAATCAACATTGTCGCACTACTCGTCACTTTAAACCGCATACACTCCTTGAAGTCTCGCCACCCTTTGCACAATGGTCATTGCACCGGACGATTGCGAGATTAGTCATTCGAACTGCTCTAAGTGCTCTGCATCTTTTTGCACAATTGTCAAAAAAATCAAATAAATTGTACCGGCATTACCAGATAACTAGCAAGCCTTTATTGCTCAGTGACTGTTTTTCTCAATGTCTTTATGTCTCAAAAGTGTTCTCTGTCAATTGACTGTCTGTTGTCGTACTAGAGCGGCTCCAACTATCGGAGACAAATTCCTTGTGTGTTTTTTAGGACATACTTGGCAAATAAAGATGATTCTGATTTTTGGGCTCCAGGAAAAAGGAGGGAACATGAAAAATGTCTGTAATGGATACTGCATGGATCTATATCGGGCATTTCCATAATGTGTGCCAACTTTCCATTAATTATCTACACTCAGGAGAAAAGTAATTCTGCTGTTTGCAGAGTCAGTGCGTACAGTATAATCTATTTGCCACTGTAATGAGATTTACTCCTAATGTACTAAACACATATCTACTGCTAACTGCATGGATTGATATAGATAGATAATTATGTACATTATACATTGGTAGATTATGATGTGCATTTCATGCAGTCCGCCAAAATGCAAGCATGGTCAAATATAACAAAGACTGACGTGTCGTCCAATGTCACTTCATTGCATACACCTGCTCAATTCAAGATCTGTATAAAAAAAGTCTACCTTTAAAAATATAATAAATTGTGCAAATTTTTGATTGACATAGTCCGAGTTAATAATTTAACAATATTTTTATGCTGTGGTTGTGGCGTAGAACTGTATCATACTGTTCATTCATTTACATCAGAGGAAAATAGTGAAAATATATATATATATATATATTTTTTTTTTTTTTTTTTTTTTTTTTTTTGGAAGGTAACTTGAAGGCCTCAGAGGGGTCCGAAACAATAGCGGAGCAGACGTACGCAAGCGGAGCTGTCAATCATTGCGGCCCACAGCAAATGGGAAATAGAAGCAATCATCACAGCTGGTTAATTTTCAAAGAGGAAACGGAAAGTGTTTGAGGCAAGAGAAGCAGTTTTCCACTGGACAATAATTGGGCTACTGCCGATGAGACAAAGCAGACTCCATGCCGGGCAAATGCAAAATAGACTTTTTTTGAATGCCTTTGGTTTACTTTTTGGCTCTTAAATCTGCAGTTAAACCTAAGAGTAAATTTAAAGGCAACATACACTACGTTGACAGAGTTAGGGCTGTTCGGCTTTTGGGGTGAAACAGGATGTTTCCAGAGGGAAGTTGCCACCAAGCGTACCTGTAGTAAGTTGTGCAAAAAGTACTGAACGCATTGAACAGCTCGACATGTACATTCAAATGTTTCAAGAAGGTCAAATTAAGTTTAGCTGTAAAGGTTCCATCCATCCATCCATTTTCTGAGCCGCTTCTCCTCACTCGGGTCGCGGGCGTGCTGGAGCCTATCCCAGCTATCATCGGGCAGGAGGCGGGGTACACCCTGAACTGGTTGCCAGCCAAGCGCAGGGCACATACAAACAAACAACCATTTGCACTCACATTCACACCTACGAGCAATTTAGAGTTGTCAATTAACCTACCATACATGTTTTTGGGATGTGGGAGGAAACCGGAGTGCCCGGAGAAGACCCACGCAGGCACGGGGAGAACATGCAAACTCCACACAGGCGGGGCCGAGGATTGAATCCCGGTCCTCAGAACTGTGAGGCAAACCAAATTACCCTAATGTATTTTTTTGGGGTATTGTAAACTCCCACCCATGACTTGGAAGGTAGTCTGGTCAAAGAGCCAGCGCCACCTTTAAGCTACACTGGACTAAACTGTCTGAAACACTCTCATGTCAAAGCCCAAAGGTAAGCAGAGCTGCAGCGTAACCACAGCATTTATACTATATTAGATTCTGATAAGCAGCATACACTTGAATGTTGGGCTAAATTTTCCACATGGGGACAATGTGTCCGCACTAATCCAATACATTAATTGACAAAGTGTAATTCAGTAGCGAGGTGATGAAGTGCTGCCTCCACGAGAAATAATAAAATCGAATCTTAATGGATGCTTGCTTAATGAGGGGACATTTGGTTAGATTAGACAGTGGCCATTCATTTGCATTGCAGACGTGTAGGGCTGAACATTTCCTGCTCAAGAAGGAGTCTCCAGAAGTCTCCAATAACAACATAAAAAGACGCTCGATTTGTTGCCAGTCACGTTTAAAAAAAATAATAATTAAAAAAAAGAAGTCGCTTGATGAATGAACCGAACATGGACATTTTTGGAATGTGAAAGGAAACTGAGGTTCCCACGCACGCATGAGGAAAACATGCAAACTCTTCAGAACCTCAGAACTGTGAGCCAGACTTGCTAACTAACCACTTCCCACAGCGCTCGGCGCGCAAAAGCCAAATAGGAATTTGGTAACACTGAGCGGTCACTATTGAAACCTAAAAAAAGCAAAATGCCTCCCAACAAGCACCAGTGCTGTGAGGAAAGGGTTTTTAAGAATTATTTAACTAAATTCTTTCAATTTTGCAGAAAATACAATTGAGTGCAGTTCTACAGTAAACAAAAGTAAGATTGTATTCATTTGTTTTGCGTTTGGTGGCGGTTATGAACGACCGGCGAGGAAGGATCACATTACAGTAAAAGTCTTTGTTGCGTGTGTGTGACCGCTTGTACCAGAGGAAGGGGCAGTGTACTAAACTTCCGTACACATCAAATCACTCCTATTAGCTATCTACTGGACTTTGCGTTTTAATTGGGGTCAAGCGCAGTTCAAATGACCTCGTGTGAGTACGCCCCAGCTCATTAGCTTGGATGTGATCAATGGCTGCATGGCGTATCAGCAGGAATGTGCATTTTCCTGCAGATAAAGTAGCTCATGCAGAGTTCCCGCTGCGTTAAAACACTTGAAGTGCAACGTACAGGAAAAAAAAGATGCAGCTGATATCGCATGCTGTTTGATTAAATCATATGAATTATGCTCACAAACTTGCTACTAATGCCCAATATGATCTTGTGCACTTTCTTTGATTGGTTTAACAGTATTTGGATGAAAGGTTTATTTGAGCCAGCAAGAAGAATCACGATGAGTGCCGACGCATTTCCAAGCCTCTCCCCTAACATTACACACTGAATTTCAATTACAAAAGCAAGACTCTTAGTAAAACTCTGTGGAGGATTTGGCATTTAAAAAGGTCAATTTCCCCAATGAAAAACTAAGAGACAGCCCTGTTTGGAGGAAAACATCTCAAAGTATTCTGAGAATACTTATATATATATATCTCAATATTCTTGAGAATTCCCAAGCGCCGAGGGCAAATTGAACTCGCAAGAAATGTCATCTTGTCAAATTAACTTCAAATTCAAGTTTATTATGGTTGCCTGCAACAGACAGTATTTCTAAGCAGAGGCAGCAGCCATCACAAGAGATTAGCATAAACGTTACCATCGTATCAGTTTTATCAGAACGGGCCAACGTGCAAAACAGTAAAGAATGTGTCTGGAGCTAAGGCACGGCTAACGTTTTATTGAAGAGGAGACTAAGGGCTGCTGCAGCGAAGTGGAGACCGTGAACTTTATCACGTTTCCTCTTTTCTGTGGCAGCATCACAATTCTCTACAATAGAAATACGATTTTTGTTGTTTTACTTAGTTACAAAGAACAAATTATAAGATGGTTTGGCTGTATTTATTTGTGCAATGACACACTTACCAATGCTTCAAAAATTCTTCCACGACTTCTGTATTCATAATTTGTCAAAACTCCCAACAAAAGGCGTTGTCGTTCTACCCTTTGTAGTATTCTGACTGGCGGACAGTGTTGCTTGCAAATGTTCTTTTATGTGAAAAGCGAGGGGGAAAAACAGTTCCACAGAGATTGTTTGAAAAAAAAAAAAAAAAACCCCGTGTGTACCTATTGTAGCCAGACATTTATGCAACAGAGCAATAGGACAGAGGCAAGCGCAAATAGAAATGGAGAATGTCAAAGAAATTGCAGACATGAAAGCATCCTTGAATTCAGATGAGCCACGAAATTGAGTTTCATTGGCTCCACCATTTTCATGATGTGATCAAGTTCAAAAAGCATGAGTATTCATTTTAGGGTCCAATATTTGAACAATAACAATAATTTTTGCCGAGAGAAAAAAGGCTGTAAGACAATTTTATTAGAATAACGCTGTCATTTTATGTGAGAATAGGAAAGAAGTGTGACAAATTTATGCGTCCACCTTTGCGGAAACAGTTTGGAAATTTGGGGTGAAAACATTTTGAGAAAAAAAAAGTGTAATACCGTGAACATAACAGATAATAGATAATAGACTGGCCAAAACATAGTTTGAATTGATCAAAGAATTACTGTGAAACGGCGTATTACATCTTTTTAGCAGTTTTATTTATTGTTGGATTATATCAGAGCTAGCGGACTTTTTCCTGCCACTTTTTTACGACGCTCACCAAGATCTGCGGAGAGCGATTCCGCTGTAGACGGGTTCCTGATGAGCCGTCCGCATATCCCGGCTGGCCGACTACACATCAGGTACATGAGGCATTTTCAAATTTAGACTGTGCTTCATCTTTTTCACAGATTTCAATGACATTCGCAAGTCTCAGGAAATGTCCACTTATAGGATTTCCACGCAGCCTCCGCTGTCAATTTATTGCTTCTCTTTGGCGTTTCCGCGTTCATTCCCAGTTTAGGGGCGGTGGGTGTGGCAGAAGTCTGGATGGGAGAAGATGACTTGATGAAAAGGCCCAAAACGATGTCCATAAAGCATATTTGGGTGAGTTCGGTGTCGATGAACTTGACTTCAACCCCATCAAACACGGTTGGGAAGAAATAAAACGGCAAAAATTCCCACATAAACGCTCCAAATATCTTTTAGAAAGCCTTTCCAAAAGAGTGGAAGCTTTTTTTTCCCCACCCACTTAAATTGTCCTGTCCTGTCCATGGTTCAGTAAATGAAAAAGATGGAACATCAATAAAGTCCCACGGACATCCGGCGAGCAATCTAACACAATGAAAACCCCGTGAGCCATCCATCATCTTTTTGACTTTGTGTCCGACTTTGTAATGGCACTCTGGACGTTTGCACTGAGTCATCGTTCTGTCAACGGCGTAATATTGCAACAAAAACGTCGTACACTGTCACCAAGAAAGAAGGCAGGTGAAGAAAGTTTCACCACATAAGCACTTTCATGTCATCAGTACTCCTATTAAACAAAAACAGAACAAGACAAAAAAAGTCCATTTGGGAGAATTACTGGAGCTGACCGTGCCCCCACCTTTCCCAAAAAAATTGAAATAAATCATTACTGTCCAGAGATACAACAAAATTGATACAGCAGGCAGCAGTAGTTGCATTTGGCAATATCCAATGCTGATAACTGCAAAAAAATGTGAGATGGCCAATTTAATTGTTGCAACCGAGTGTGAAGGCAATTGGCATTCCAGAGCGGAGGCCGGACTGGAGTCCTTCATCATCATTCATCGTGTGATGGAATATGCTAACATGTGGACACACAGGAGTACCAATCAATAATCCTGCACACATCCGGAATCCTTGGAATTTTCTCTCTTGCCTTACGGTTCCTTTGTTCCTTTTTTTAGGAAGAAGTTAATATTATGAGATTAAGGTAGGAATTGTATCCCAAAAGAAAGAATAGTTGTGAAATACTATGCAATGTCCTTTATGAAGGAAAATAGGTGTAATATGAGAATAACGTTTTAACATTATGAGACTTGAGGGCTATAGAAATGAACTTCTCGACTTGACTCTTGGGGTGGTCGCAGAAGAGTTGTTGTCGCCAGGCGTGGCGGTCGTTCATCTGCCTGGCGGCAAAACAGCTCGTTAAGTGGCCACTCTTCCCGAGGAATGAGACAATTTTGGGGGGAGCGATGACAATAGGCACAAAACTCATCCTCTGCCTTTCTAGTCTTTCAAACCATTTCCAGAATTTGGATGTTGTTTTTCTCAAAGGAATTTCCTCTCTTTTTTTGTGATGCAAAGGAATTGCTGATTCTGGATTTGAAGAAACTGCTCTGCGATGTTGTGCCATTTGTTTGTGTGAAGGCTGCCTGGTCTCTCCAGTGTAGAGCTAATTGTACTCCTCACTGCACCACAACTGAGTTTTGGCGCGTTTTCTTCTCAGGATTTTGTCCTTGGGGTGAACCAGCTTTTGTCTGAGGGTGTCAGTGGGTTTGAAATGGATTGTTATGTCACGTCACGAAAAAAATCCCTCTGAGTTTCTCTGACGAACCAGCTACGTAACGAGCTATCACATTGCGCCTACTGTCTTCTATCCTTAGACTCGGCTGTAGTGGCTCTTCTTCTCGTGACGGATTTGACAAAAGCCCCGGATGAGTGTCTGCTTCTTCTTTTGCCAGTTGTCGGTGGTGGGGATCTTCTCTGCTTTGTCCTCAAGGGTTCTGATAACCTCCAGCTTGCGTTCTAATGGCTGATGGGAGTCCAAGAGAAGGTCTGTGTGGGTAGGTTTTCTGTAGACCTCAGTGTAATTACATGCGAAAACATTAGAATTGCCCGTAGGTGTGAATGTGAGTGTGAATGGTTGTTTGTTTTTATGTGCCCTGCGATTGGCTGGCGACCAGTTCAGGGTGTGCCCCGCCTCCTGCCCGATGACAGCTGGGATAGGCTCCAGCACGTCCGCGACCCTTGTGAGGAGAAGCGGTACAGGAAATGAATGAATTTTGTCAAAAAAGGTTTAATACTGTAATAAATACGTAAATTTATGAGGAAGGTTGAATATTATGAGACAAGCTGAAATATTACGAGAACAAAGTGGTAATTTTACCATTTTTAAAAAATGGACAATGCTGACAATGTAATTTTGAGGCAAAAATACATGCTGTAAGAAGGAAAGTGAGACTTTATGTGAAAAAAGGAGGAGGAAAATGTGTGATACTGTAAAAAAAACAAAGGAGTAATATTCAAGAATAGAGTTGTAATTTAAAGATGGAAAAAAAAGTGTGAGTAAGAATTTTAGAAAAATAAAAGTGTACAATAAAGTGAAATACATTTTAGGAGGGAAACAATTGTATTGTGGGATAAAAGTTGCGATTTTACGAGAAATGTCATTCTCCCGCTGTCACCCTCCTCCCAAAGGTGCTTTCCCCACGCCAGGCACAACAAACTATTGTTTGCGGCGTAAGGTAACAAAGCTCGTCACCATGGATACAGCAGCGTCCTGTGAGCCGTGAGTGGGCCTCTTTGCTTTCGAAAAAGGAGCAATTATCTAGTGACCTCAAACCCAAGCGACAGCATTAACAAAGCAAATAGTTGTCCATTTGCGTGTGACAGCTGAGGAAGTTTCATTTCAAAGTTTCAAACAATCCTCACAAACATGCTCGTACTCCTCCACAGGGATTGGCCTTATTCAGACGGACGGGACAAGCAGCTTGAAGCAAGAATAGTTCACCTGGAAGGGCCAAAGGCTCATGACCTCATGCGTGAGCATTTAAACACACACACACACACACACACACACACAGCCGGCATCGTAACAACTTTCAAGTGACACACGAGGCCTCGCGCTCTCCGATCGTCTTGGACATTTTCACGCGTGAGACCTCCGTGTTGATCTCCAAGTTGCTCTCCTAAGAGCGACAGTGCCATTTTCACTTCGCCGCAGCTCTAAAAAAAAAACCTAAAAAAACCCTGAAATTATTCAGCGTCCACCGAGACGTGATTTCATTTTAGCTGAGAGATGCTGATCCTTGACAAAGCTCAACGAGGGAAATGACTCACTGTTTGGCTCCTTGAAGACGCCACTTCTCGATCGCAGCGGTTTGACGTTGGAATATGTCGCATCTCTACTAACGAGCACATATCAGTGACACATTTGGGAAGAAAAAGAAAAGCGTCTAAAAAGAGCTTTTCAACATGACGCCATACGAACTCCTCGGGCGGCAAAAGCTCAAGCATACTCATAGTAGATAAACCCTTTGCATTTCATTTGCCCAAGGCGGTGCGATAACAGCTTGAAAGATGATTTTAGCTCTCTTCTGTACTTGTCAGCCAAAAGAAGAAGTTACATGAGGTAAATTTGCATGAGGTAAAAGGGAGATGGTGCACCGGCTGTAATTGACTTTTTAACAAGTAAATAATTTTTTTTTTTCAAACTGTACGCATGGTTGAAATCCAGACATAGTTAATGAAGGAACCTGTGTTTAAAATCACCTATTACCTCTCGCGGTTCCTAGCGTGTTCGTTTTCGTGAAGGAACTACGATTATAACGACGTGTTAAAAACCAAGCAGTTTATTCCTGACAGAGGAGTCGATACCTGCGTCAGAGCTCGGGGTCAGCAGCTACGCTTATCCAAGCCTCAGCAGAGACAGCGCAGACTGAACAAAGCTATCTGTTCCTGCCCCCGACTTATACAATATTTAAAAGAGGAAGCATAGAATCGCTGTCGTCTGATTGGTCCACGGTCCCGTCTGACGTCATCATTGCTCTGCAGAATGATGGCCATTTGCCGCTGGCTCCAGGCGCGGTCTTCTCGTTTGCAGCAGCCATTGTCTTCTCCAACATCTGTTCTTTGTGGCCTCCACATGCACCCTGCTGGGAGCTTTTCCTGCAACACCCTTATCTGATTTCCATTTTATACTTTCTGCAATAAACACCCTTGTTTACCCCCAGACCAGTTACACAATAGAACCCTTTAGTAACATGATCATTGAGGGTCTTGCTGATTAACGGACGTTTCTGTTGCTCGGATGAATGGCAGAGACATGCTGTTTTGACACTGAAATGGATAGCTCGCTGGCTAGCCATCATGTTTTGCCAAATTATTGAAAGACAACCCAGCTAAACAATTTATGCATACCTGTCAGAAAATGTCTTCCACAAATCCAGTGATGGAGGTTTGGTTCCTAGTCTGTCCCTTTAGAAGTAGCAACTACGTATGTCACTCTTCCTACAAACACATTGTTGAATCAGGCCCATTGCATGTTACATCATGACACGGTGACGGTTTGATCCTGGAACTGATTATTTCCATTTCCATTATTTCCAATGGGAAAATCTATTGTGAAAAAAAAAAAAAAATTAAATCAGTTTTGGAATTTATATATTTTTTGATCTTAAAGGTTCATTTGTGAATTATAAAAAGTAAAGAAAAGGTGTTCACCGTTAATTATTCAATTTACATTACATTCTTCAATATATTATGTTGTGGTTTTCGTCTTGGAAATAAAAAAATTAAAAAAAACCTTCAGGTATGAAAAGGTCATAGTTAAACCACGTCGAGCGTTGCAGCCTCAAGAGCCTCCGTCATATTTTGTGGGCTAACACTATTGACAAATGGCCGTGAGCAGCGAGCGGCACCGAAACGACAATATTTATGCCGTGTATTTCCATACGACAAATTTACATCGGGCTAACTTTCGATTTGGCGGACCGTCCGCACGCCATACTTTCAATGTGTCTCGTCAAGGACAGCTTGGAGGATATACAGCGGTCTCATTGGGCCAGGCCAGGATGAATCAAATGTAAAATCAATATGATTTCAATCAACGTGACACACCAGAGGATGTTAAGCAGATTTAGTAGACTTTTTAAAGCAGGGAAAAAACAACACATTTCGAGCTATTTGTCACTTTTTCCATTTGGTCTGCAAATTAATCAATGATTGATGATCATCTTCCTCTTTGCCCACTCTACAATGACGTTTTATTAGCCATAATATGATATATTATATAATATGTAATCAAGCTCTTATGAGCACCTTCTTAGAGGATATTGTTAAGAGAACGTAAGTTACATTTGGGTTTTTGAAGGCACCATTACAGGAGAGCCTTCTTCACATTAGCATTCATTGTGCAAGACCAGAATTGTGCATTCAAATTTGAGCAAAAGGCATGAAGAAGTTATTTTTTTGCCATTCCGACTGAAGATCTCCGCTCAACTGTCGTCGACGCGTGCACACGGGCTGTTTGACAAGCAAGCAAAGCGGTGGATTGTGTCTGCTATCGTGCTGTTGTTCCTCCTACAATTCATATGAGGCGGTGGAACGGAGAGGGATGGCAAACAACAACAAAAAGGAAACGAGGCACCTGCGGAACCCGCTGATGGCCGCGGCGAGTGCACGGAAGCGAAGCGTTCTGAATTCCCTCCACAACAATACATCGCGTGCGTGTGAGAAAATTCTCCATTGGAGGCGTGTGCCAATTATGTGCAGTCTGGACGCAGAGGGATGAACTTTTCTTTTAACCTTTTGATGATATTATGGACCGTAGACGATGAAATCCCTAAATTCCTTGCAATTGTACATCGAGTAACATTGTCCTTAAACTGTTCGACTATTTTCTCACACACTTGTTCACAAAGAGGTGAACCTCGCCCCATCTTTGCTTGTGAATGACTGAGCAATTCAGGGAAGCTCCTTTTATACCCAATCCTGGCACCCACCTGTTCCCAATTAGCCTGTTCACCTGTGGGATGTTCCAAGCAGGTGTTTGATGAGCATTCCTCCACTTTCTCAGTCTTTGTTGCCACCTGTCCCAGCTTTTTTGGAACGTGTTGCAGCCATAAAATTCCAAGTTAATGATTATTTGCTAAAAACAATCAAGTTGATCAGTTGGAACATTAAATATCTTGTCTTTGTAGTGTACTCAATTAAATATTGGTCGAACATGATTTGTAAATCATTGTATTCTGTTTGCGGCACGGTGTACGACTGGTTAGAGCGTCAGCCTCACAGTTCTGAGGAGCGGGGTTCAATCCCCGGTCCCGCCTGTGTGGAGTTTGCATGTTCTCCCCGTGCCTGCGTGGGTTTTCTCCGGGCACTCCGGTTTCCTCCCACATACCAAAAACATGCATGAATTGGAGACCCTAAATTGCCCGTAGGTGTGAATGTGAGTGCGAATGGTTGTTTGTTTGTATGTGGCCTGCGATTGGCTGGCAACCAGTTCAGGGTGTACCCCGCCTCCTGCCCGATGATAGCTGGGATAGGCTCCAGCACGCCCGCGACCCTCGTGAGGAGAAGCGGCTCAGAAAATGGATGGAGGGATGTATTCTGTTTTTATTTATGTTTAACACAATGTCCCAACTTCATTGGAATTGGGGTTATACTTAAGTACACCACTGAAGATGCTGAGGAATTTTTAAAAAATTGAAAAATTTACGAAAGCCTGTTTTGGTGAAACACTGGATGAAGGTGCAGAGCCAAGCACTATTTTTTAGACCCCTGAAATATAAAAAAAAATAAATACAACAAAACACTGAAATTTGGCAATGAGAAGAAGCTGACATCAGTGCAAAGGAAAAAAAAAAAAAATCGAGGATACTATGAAAGCGGCATCCATTCAGCATCCAGGTGGCACCCACAGGGAAGGCCGGTAGTTTTGCGACTGAGAGACAAAACGCACACGCATGAGGGAGGACGCACGAGAGCTGTGAGGGGCGGACAGTCGCAACAGGAGTTATACTGAAGGTCTGGGTGACAAATGTGCTTTCTACGTGACCCCAGAAACAAAATGACTTGTGGCTATAAGATTTAAAAAAAATCTAATAAATAAATAACAAATAAAAACATGATGTACTTTGCCCAAAGCCCAAGTACTCTTCATTAGGTACACCTGAACTAGCTAACCACACTACGATTGAGCTCAGGCAACATTTTCTGGAGGAATATGCCTCAAATGTTCAATAAAACCTTAAATTCAATCCCAGGGCATATATTAGATAAATGACCCTTCTCACTGGCATTAACATCTATGGACGATTTAGAAAATAATAATAATTCAATTCAATTCATAATAAAATAATTTGTGCTCATTTTACATGAATTTATAATGAATGTAATTATGAATATTCACCAAGTAAATATTTGTATGTATTTAAATAATCGTACAAGTCTCAATTTTGCGAATATTTTTAATTTGATTATTTACAATACAACATTTTAAAAATTATGTAATGAGTGAATTCAATAGAAAAATGAATTCAAACATTTTAAGTCACCAATTTTAGGGGATTACAGGACTCTTGATAATTCAAATACTTGGTGGGCCGGATTAAAGAGTTGACCTCGCTGTACGAGGCCCACGGGCCGTATTTTGTCCACCCCTGGTATAACTCCACGAACATCTTCCTGATGTGTCTGTCAGCAGTTTGTAAAAATGACTACATTTCATTCAAAAAGTGAGTGAATGAGTGCCGTAACACGTCCGTTGTCATGCAGCCTGAGCGGCATTGTTTGGCGCACAGAACGCTGACTCTGGCCGCCCGTCACGCATCCTGCACTCTCATCCTATATGTCGCTCACCAAACTGGCAAACAAATTAGTTTTCCTTGATGTGACTCTTAAAGTTGGCAAAAGCCTACTTCCTGTTGTTTATTTCGTCATTTCAAAAGAGTTTATTACTCAGGTTTCGACGTTAGACTTATGACCCCCCCCAACAATACTGCGATGAAGTTCACCGAATGTAATCAAAAATTGAGGATACACTTTAAATGACAACACGTCGGTGTTTATGTGAAGAAAAGAAAGTCATGCCCTTCCTCGACTGTCACTGTCAACATGTAAACGTAGTTGTGGCGCACGGTCAGAAGTAGTGGAACACCGCTGGAGTCTAAAGCAGGGTACACGCATACAGCCCGTAGGTTTTGAACTTTGAACTTTTATTAACTGTAGTGTTTTAACATCTTAATCGATTTTGAAACGTGAGCGACACTACACGTGACTAGGCAAAAAAAACAACATAGCTCTTATAGAGTGTGGTGTACTCGAGACAACCAGCACAATACATTAACCGTCCCTGTTATTACCCTCAAGGACCCGCTTTATATTTGGGATTATGATTTTCTCAAGTTCATCGTGCAACGTTTTTGTCTCGCACTAAACGCAGCTCAGCTTTTCACATTTAGAAGCCGGATCAGATCAACGATGACTGTAGGACCTCCTTCATACAGGCAAACATTGAATTACTACATGCCCAAGGAGCGATGATTCCTGGGAAGAACTTAATATCCGGCGAGTGGGCAGCTGCTGTGCACTAATCCTGCTGCTCCTTGATGTTTAATCCGCCGCTTGTTGGCGCATGTGTGATCCCACATACGACTTTACTGTACGTCGTCACATGCAGTGTGACATCTGCTCGTGCACGGCGATTCCGCTGTGCAACGGCATTATCGCACCACCTTCATGTTTACGCGTCTTCCTGTAAAAGCATCAGCTCCTGCTGAGATGCATTCACACAATCCTATTCTGGTCAGTTTAATCGCACGAGGTGCACAACATTGCAGCTTTGCATACTGCAAACCACGCCAAACTAAAACCATAGTATTGAGCATATTAAATACCAAAGTGTTGAGAAGTTTTTTTTTCATTATTGTTTGTAGAAGCAGTTAGTTTGTTGGTGGATTGCTCGTTTAGTTGCTGTTTTCATAGATGTTTTTGGGAAGGTTGTTTGTTTGATGAGTTAATCTGTTGTTTGTTTGTTCATGCGTGTGATGGTGAGTTGTTTGGTTTTGTGGATGATTATTTAGTCCGAGTTTTGGTTGTTCGTTTAGTTTTGGGTGAATAACTGGCTGTTTGGTTATTTTTTTTTCAAATGAATTATTGTTAGTTAGTTGTCTGGTTGGTTGATTAGTTTGTTAGGTTGTTTAGTTTGTTCATCAATTTTTTTGTTCAATTGTTGTTTGTTTGGTTAGTGGTTGCTTGGTTAATTATTTGGTTGCTTAGTTGCCATTTTGGTTTGGTTATTTGGTGGGTTGATTAGTTAATTGTTTGGTTATTTGGTTGATTTCATTAGTCTGTTACTTTAACTACTTAGTTGTTTGCTTGGTTAGTTGGTTGTATGCATATCTAGTTAGTTGGTTAGTAGGTAAGACGTTTTCTTAGATTGTTGTTTGGTTGCCTGGTTATTTGTTTGCTTGGATAGCAAGTTGTTTTGGTTGTTACACGAGTTGTTTAGTTGGTTAGTGAGTTCTTCGGTTGACTAGCTAGTTGTTTGGTTGACTAGTTGTTGGCTTAGTGTGTGTTTCGGTTGGTTGATTAGTTTGCTGATAATTTGCTTGTGTGGTTATAGGTAGTTGTTTGGTTGATTATTCGGTTGGATGGTTAGTCAATTGTTTAGTTTATTATTCGGCAAAAGGTGTAGTCAGCTGACTGGTTGGGTCCTTGGGTTGGTCAATTATTATCTTGTGGTGCGGGATGTACGATTGCTTTTTCTGCCCAACCAATCTGCTCGTAAACCGTTCGGGTCCTGACAATTGTAATTGTTAAACCGGTTCAATATTTACGATCACAAATCCTTACGTGCGCGGTCATCATCGAGTCGGACCAAGGCACAGGCTCGGCAATTTCGAAAACGATAGGCAATTATGTAGCGACGTGACCCTTCCCACAAATAAAGGAGCAACTGGTTGCGAATGTTTGTACTGTACATGTCTTCCAAATCATTCCCCACTACAAAAGTTTGACGTATTCTTCCTTGTATTTGTATGTATGCCCCTGTGACACATGTCAGTCTTGGTACTATTTGTTTGGGTCCATTTTCCCTCTTTATGAGAATAGAACATGCCGAAAGAAACATCTTTGATTTTGAGTTTGGATGCTCCCTGTAGAAGTCCTATATGGGGAACACGCAGACACGCACATCGAAAAGTACTGTTAGCAGCAAAGATTGTGTCCAGTTGACACCCATCCAGGTGAGGACTCCACCTGCACATCACAGTGTACTTTAAAAATTCCACATTCAGCTTGTTTCAGATACCATTAAAAACGTGAACGGTTGCTGAACTTCCCTTAATCAAATCAAACAATTTTAACTGGGAGGGTGTGAATATATGAGGAACACACTAAATATCAAAGTTTGGAATATTGGCTCAAATTTTGGATTACCTTTTGACTTGAGTATTTTAGCTATATAAAATGTAAACTTCATAATTGGGTTCGGTGCACTTCAGTTCCCTCAGGTTTTCTTCAGTGACTGTTCTTCAACGAACATATAAAAGGAACTTGAATACCGCAATGAGTTTCCCTGTTTTGACATTCGACCGCCGTCGCCGAGGTTTCAGAAAGGAAAGAAAAAGAGCACTAATCCCTCAAAAAGGAACACGCTGTACGCTCACGAACGCGCACGGAAGTCTATTCACAGTCGTTCCCGTGAATACTGTCGACTACTGCGTGAAATCCACAGTGCCGTGGATGAATGCAGAAAGCATTCATGCTGTCTCAATTCTCATGTTGTGGCTTTAATCCCATCCACCGTCGCACTGCGTCATCCTCCTCAGCATCCCTCTGTGATTCTTCATCAAGTCTGCCGCATTTTTCTCTCCAATCTCACATGTACAGTACATACAGAGAGTGTGTGTGTGTGTGCGTGTGCGCGTTTGCGTGCATTCTCCTCACCAGATGAAGGAGAGAACTAGGCGAGCAGCCAGGATGATGACGTCACATTTATGTTTGAGGGACAGTCGGAAAAGGGAGAGATTATGCATCTTTTGGAAACACAAAAATAAACCGGAAACGTAAGACATAAAAATAGTACAAATGTGAGAATCGAGGTTTTGTTTTTCTCCTGTTACGATAAAGTCGTTATATTTTTGTGGAAAAGGAATAATATTGTAAAGATAAGATGTAATACAGGTATAATAGATAATATAAGTTGTAATTTAAAATTACAAGAAAAACAGAATTATGAAAGTAGCAAGAGTACAAGAATGGAAGGAAAGTTCATGATATTAGGTGGTACAATAAAATATTACAGTAAAAGAATAACGTAATATTAAAAAAAAAACAATATCATAAAATTACAAATAAATAAAGTCATAAATGTAATCAAAACAAATAGTAATAATACAAGGAGAAACATTTTAAAATTCTGAAAATGAAATCGCATTGTGAGAAAAAAGTTACGTTACAAAAATAAAGTCGTAAATTGGAGGGGAAAGACGCATGCTATGAGAATAAAGTATGACTAAAAAGTCCTGAAATAATACTCACAGAAAGCATTTGTAAAAATGATGGAAATAAAAATGCAATATTACGAGATAAATGTCGCAATGTTACGAGACCAAATCTGATATTACAAGAATAAAATTGTAATTTTACAATACAAAATTGTTTTAGTTCACCGAATAACGTAGGAGGCTACGATGAGGAGAAAGTTGTAAAAATGACTAAAAAAAAATCGGAATATTAGGGACAATGCACATGTACACTTATGCTAGTAATACTATTCTTGTAATTACGTCTATATTCGGGTAATTCAACGTCTTCATTCTTGTAATATGGCCGCTATGTTTTCTTTTTCACAGGGTTTGTATTCTTTTCTAAAATGAGAACAGTGCGCTTGCCGGTTTGTTTTGTCAGCCCGTCAGAACAAAATCATCAGTCACCCGTAGCACCTGCACGCGGCCATCACTCTCTAATATTGATAATGTTGTCCTTTACAGGCTGGTGTATGATAAGATATGAATAATCATTCATGCGTGAGCAAACAATGACGGCACATATGAGCCGTTCTGTACGTGTTGCTTTTAAAGGGCCTGTGGGGTTTAAATGGTCCATATTTCACCAATAAGTTGTCCTTGTCTTTTTTTGCTGAAGAAAATGAAACTGGCAGTCATTTCCAAGAATATCAATGCGTTTCAGAGCATTTGGTTAATAACTAATTGCACTTGGATTGCAAGCACAATGGAAGAAACTCACCTGTAGTTATGGATCGTGCGTCACAATTCATTGTTCTTCAGGGACGTCTTGGGGAGGAGGACCAATTAGTCCTTGCCCACCACTGTGGCACAAATATCACCCGGCTGTCAATCAAGATATGGGTTTCTCTGGGGAATACATTTTTATATGGTGTTCTAACAAATGCGGTTAAATAAATAGACGATATTAACCAATGACAAAAACAACTGCAGGTGATGCAATGTGGACGTCGCTGTCGTTTAGGACATTAAATAAAGAAAAACAATAAGCGTACACGTCCATCGTTGTCGTTTCATAGGCGGTGCGCTGGTGCTGACACGCTTTAGTGAAGGGGGGGGGGGAAATAAATCTCATCACAAGTAATCTATGTGACAGACATTGTGAATATATGGAACCGTCGCAGCGTTCAGCATGTCACATACGGTTATAAGCGCTTTTGACTCGCTGACCAAATGAGTGAAGCGTTTGCAAAGAGGAAACTTCAAAATAGGTCGCTCGTCATCTATTCAAGAAGAAGTATTGATGGTTTTAATTTCAAAACAATACTGCAAACGCGCGACAACGAAGACGCAATGTGAAAGTCTACCTGGTTGAAAGAGGATGCAGACATTTTGTGGCTTCTTCCGCCAAGAGCCTGCTAAAAGATCTTGGCGTCCATGCACAGGCTTTGCAGCAGCCAATTGAACTTTAACTTATGTTGTTTTTACAGTATATACTGCAGCACTCTTACTCGAGCATTTTTCATTGTCTTAAATCTGTAAACTTTCACATGTCAATTTGGAGCAGGACTTAAATGAAAGCGCTTTCTCTGTATCATTCAAAAATCAAGCTGGCCAACAGAGTGATACATAAAGCTGGCTTTCGACTGTTTTGACGTCGAAAACCAAAATAACAAGGATGCCTGCATGTTGTGCTGCATATGGTTGCACACGGCGCCGTACAATCGCAACGAGGGGACTGGGAAGGTTGCCGACGTATGACCAGGGAGAGCCAATCACAAGCGTCACCTAAAAGGAGACGTTCCCAGCATGAAATAACAATAACGCTTTTCCTCATTGATTTTAAAATGGCTGCTTCTAATGTATAAGTGCTGTCGGACATGACGTAATGGTCGGCCAATCAGAAGCCGTGTCGTGTGTGAAGTGATTAAACACTGACGTACTTTTCAGAAGGCAAATTCCAGCCTAATTTCTACATTAAAAATCCTTTCTTAAACTAATTGACTCGTATTTTTAGTTTCTCAATATGGGGATTTTTTTTATTTGCTATGTGCTACAATCATCAAAATAATACATATTTGAAATATGAAATACTTCACTCTGAGTGTGTGCACTGTGCAGTTCATCTCTATAATGGCACTAGCTAATAAAAGATTTACACTATTCATGTGTGAGCATGATTGACATGAATGGCAGTGGTGTGTGCCAGAATGTGATTGACGTGCGCACGCGAACGCATTTGAGTAGTGTTGATGAGAGCAAGACGCGTGTGTGTGTGAGAGCATTTGAGTAGTGTGTCAATGAGAGTATTTGAGTAGTGTAAATGAGAGCAAGACTCGTGTGTATGAGAGTGTTTAAGTAGTCCTTATGAGAGCCTTTCAGTAGTTTGTGTGTGTGTGAAAGAATTTGAATAGTAAGTGTGAAGGCTAATCCTGAATAATGTGTTTGTGTTTTATGAAACTGCATTGTCCCCTTGCAAATAAAGTGATGAATAATAATGTCCTTAACGGCCCCTCATACCGGAACCTGACCCCCGCGATAAACGAAGGGGTTACTGTAAAACGAATTACAATTATGTAAATTTTTTTTTAAATCAAATTACATTACCTCATTACATGTAATTCATTACTCCCCAACACTGAACACCAATGCACTATACAATTTTCTTTCTGACACAACTGATGATTCGCCAATGTGTCATACTGCTGCAGCGAGATTATTTTGGATGTTAAATTTTCAGGACCCGGACGGGTTGCTGTGATTGATGGAACCATAAATTCTGCTCTTTACCAGAAAATCCTGAAGGCGACTGTTCGGACATCTGTTTGTGACCTCAAGCTGAAGCAGGGCAACCATCCAAAACACACCAGCAAGTCATCTTCTGAATGACAAAAAAATTAGAATAATAATCAGGTTTTGTAGTGGCCCAGTCAAAATCTGGACTTGAATCCCATCGAAATGACCTGGAAAAGACTGTTAGTGCCTGGAAACCCTCCATTTTGGCTGAATTAAAACAATTCTGCAAGGAAGAGTGGGCCAAAATATCTCCACAGACGTGAAAGACTGCCAGTTGTTCCTGTTGAGGGTGGCCCAACCGGTTATTAGGTTTAGGGGGGGCATTACTTTGTCACACAGGGCCAGGTATCTTTCAAGAGCTTTTTTGTTTCCTTGAAAAATCAAATCATCATTTCAAAAGTGCATTTCATGTTTACTTGGGTTATTTTTGTCTGATGTTTACATTTGTTTGATGGTCTTAAATATTAAAGTGGGGGGAGAAAAAAAAAATATATATATATATATATATATATATATATATATATATATTGAGCCGGGGGGGGCAATATGTTTTCAGAGGCAAAAAGTCAAAAGCGCTGTCGCCCTCGCGTCAGGACTCGTTAGCATCAACTCATCGAATGGGTATTTATGGCTGCTTCAGATGCGCCTAAATGCATCTCGATGGAGCTTGAACGTGTCGTCGGTGTGATTTTTGTGTTTGTCTCACTCCTGCATGTCTCGATTCATTAGCGACTTGCCGTCCGCCGTTTCTGCGTTTTTGATGGCGATCAATAACCGAGTGGTCCGTGATGGCCCTCGTGTCTCTGCAGCGTCTTCAGCGGCTGCCGGAGTCAACGTTGTGGAGTTTGGGTGTGCGTTTCGGTGGGAGGACGAGCCTGTCGAGACCATTCTCCTGTGACAGACCAATTGCGCTTACCCCCTCTGCGCTCAAAGTCAACTCATCGCGTTCTCATTTCACACTTGATGGCAGGCGGGAAGGGAGGGATGACTGAGGGAAGTGTGAGGAAGAGGAGGAGATGAGTACGAGAGGGTCTTTGGTGCAAAGGGGAGAGGAGTGGATGGAACAAAGCGGGAGTGTGAAAGCTCCGTCGGCAAAAAAGAAAAGTTTGCGGATTTCATTATTCCTTTCCATCTCTTTATTCGACCGCAGAGACCGGCAAGCGTTTATTTGAGAAGAGGACCTTGTGCCTATATGTACAGTGTGGGGTGGGGGGAAACGATAGCTAAAGATAGGTTCAATAGAAATGAGGGAAAAGGTGAATTTGTGACTAGCGGACCGCAAATAGGTGGGAGTTCACGAATATAATATGTTACACAAAGGCATGCTCAGTTGCAAATGACATGTACCCTTAGCTCAAATTCCTTTTTGTCCTGGGGCACATTGTAGTTACAATTTCCCTCAGAGGGCCGTTATGATTGTGAAACCATATAAATGTTTAATCATTGTGTTCTTTTTTTGTTTTTTTCTTGTTTTTTTTAAAGCATGTCTTCAGGTACTGCAACTTGATGAACTCGAGTCTTCATTTAGAGCAGCTCCTAATTGGAGCACATCCACTTAGCTCCGACGTAAACCTCAATTGTTTCATTAACATTCACGGATTATTCACTGGGGAAATAATCTAAACTCTTGTAATGCTGATGAACAGTAACATATTTTAGTTTTTGTTTGCCCCTTTGCTTTGCTCTATGGATCTTGGTATGTATTTGCTAAATGAGCTGCTTGGTGCAGCTAAGTAAAGTAGCACCTCCTTCTTAAACAGTTGCTATTTTTCGTTAATAGGTTCCCTCATTTTTTTTAATAGGAAAAGGAATACGCATTTTTTTGATAGCGTTTTTTCGAACAAACGAACGTACGGAGACAGACAACTATTCATACTCTCATTCATTCATACCATCACTGAGTGAGAACTGAACTCAGACTGGCTGCGCAGAAGACAGGCCAATGAATAAGTGACTTATAGCATGTTAGCAAATGTTCGTCATCTTTTTTTCATACACCTTTTCCCACAACAGGCCATTTGGACATCGTAATTTATAATTGCAGCAGAGGTTTTCTGGCCATATGCCCTCCCTGATACCGACCACACATTAAGCAGAAGGCCGAGCCTTGCGCATCCAAGACTTATAGTCACAAGGCAGCAAGTTTGTTGTCTGCACGCCGACGCCCAGGGACCCTCTCGGTTTTGTTCACAGAATCGGTCTTATTGGTCTTTGGTGTACCTTTTTGTAAAACATAAATTGGGATTTTGTAATCCCAGACACACGACCTCCCCAAATTTCCTGAATGCAGTTTAACATCCTACTCGGTATTTATGTTATCAAATAAAGCTTTGGGGAAAAAAAAGAGAGCAATGCAAAACTACCAGTTTCTCCGATTTTGAATATATACAGTATATTCTTGAGGTAAAAAGAATATGACTTTTATTTTATAAGCAACTGACAACATAATTCTGTAAACAAATACTGTCATTTGCACACACACAAAAAAAAAAAAAAGTTTTTTCCCGTGCTCTATATCAAATATACTTACAACACTGTAGGGATGCAAGGTTTACGAGCAGTTTTAGTACAATCCTATTCACTACCATGAAGGAACATCGACATTACAGTCATTTCCTTGGTGGAGGTAACAACTGAGCACATAATTGAATATGTATTTATTTATTTGTTTATCTGAAGCAGGTGACTCCATCCCGGGCTGCACCATTAGCAAATTAGCTCGTGCACGTTGGGAATCAGGCATCGAGCAAATATGTAAATTTTTTTACATTTGCAAATATGAGATGATGAATGCGTGCGCTGCGCATGGACGAACACAAAGGGATGACCTTGTGGACCGTCATAAAAGGGAAAAGAGGCCATGTTGAGTCCAACCAACTTGCCCACCTTTTGTCGTAAAATACAAACGAGGCTCAACTAAGACCAAAACCATGTGCATAGCACAATGGTTTCTTAATTAGAACCAGTGAGTGATGAAGCGCCATGCCTCAAATAATAACCAAAAACCTTCAATATACAGTTTGCATGCGGATGTATTCTCTTCTGAGGTGCAGCAATTTTTGGGTCTCCGTGACCCACCCATGCTCAGACACAAGGGGCCACCATTAGTCACTCAAAAAAGACTAGCACCTGCAGCACCACTTGAGTATGAAACCCCTTCACACCCAAAATCACTATGACGATACTTTCTCACCTCTCCTTTTTCACTTTTTCACTTGAAACCTCAGTTGTGCTTTTCCTGGGCACAACACTTGCCTGCATAGCATTTTCACCCGAAGCATTCAAATGTGGTTATTTTAAATTTCCTGATACTTCTACACTCGAATCACATATCGGTTGTCTTAGTTCAAAATTATCGTGGTGTTGTATGCGTGTATAAGTGTGCGCGTGTAAGTATGAATGTATACCTGAAAAATAATGTAAAGTTTGTAGAACTGCAGAACTACAGCATATTCAGACAGTAGCAAAACTCCTCTTATGGTGCATGTTTACTTTTCATACATTGTTATTATTATTATACCTTTTTTTAAGGTGGGCCTATTTTTTTTTTTTTTTAGGCCAACCTGTTCCACATAAGCAGCAATTGAGATACATTTCTGAAAGAAAGTCATTTGTTTTTGGAGCCTGAAAGGAAAGCATGCATGCATAAGTGATCCATCCATCCATTCTCTGAGCCGCTTCTCATCACAAGGGTCGCGGGAGTGCAGGAGCCTATCCCAGCTATCATCGGGCAGGAGGCGGGGTACACCTTGAACTGGTTGCCAGCCATATGTGAGAAAACATCTGAATAGTGCAGTCGTCTCCGCTAAGCTAATAAAAAGTCCAGCAGGGCATAGTGACAATGAAACCTCGCAGAGTGCTTTCACGATTTGAATGCAAACAACACTGTAATGCAAAACTAGGCTTGTATTGTGTTGACAGTGCTGGGATTGTTTTGCATGAATTTACATTTTTGCTCCAACTGGGAGGGATCTGTGGGATGATATATTACCAGCTGACACACAGTAGTTGCATTAATAGCTGACAAATGACACTTTCAAAACATTAATTGAAAAATCCCTTGATCTTACTTACAAGCAATACAGGGGATTCGTGAGTGAAGACTTCAGGGACGGTTAATTAACCACATAAGTGTAAATTTGAATCAGGAAGTGAATGACCCTGACAAGTAAACCATTAAAATAATATTCATATTTAATAAAGTGGGTAGGTGAAAAGCCGGCTAGTGTATATGTACTGTATGTATGTGAATATACGAGGATGGAGAGAGAGAGAGAGAGAGAGAGCGAGAAAGAATACTCAGAAAGTAAGTACAGTGAACCACCGCATATTCGCCGTACGGCATAATTTTGGGAGAACCTGTCGTCGGCCTGAATCTCGGCGAGTCGCTGTTTATGTGCTTAGGCTAAAAGCAATTCAAGTATTACTTTAGCGACATCTGGTGGAATCTTGGCATTGTTTTTGTTTTATTTGATTGGTTTTTTTTTTTAGACGCACTGTTTGTTACTTTGCAGTCCTTGAATGCACCTCACGCCGAGTCAAAAGTGAAAATGAAAGCATTGCTCCTTCGCTCCTAATGTAGCTACTTATAGCTTAATATCTCCATTCTGCCATTACAGTTTGCCTGTATTCCCTAACATGTAAATGCCAAAAGGTAAATTGAATAGCTTAATATCCTGAATGCACATATTTATTTGCCAATGTGTGATCTCATGTCAGTTTGTGCTAGCGTGTTACTCAGGCTAGTATTCTTGCTAATACCACCTTCACTAGCCTCGAGTGAAGGTGGTTTGTTTGTGTTGAACAACTTAACAACTGAACGCAGTCATTTATGTAACATGAGTTCATGATTGTGGACGAGCTAGAGGCATGGCGTTGATGCTTTAAAATCCTCTCGTTTTCAAATGCTTTGGCGCCACCTTATGGCATCTACACCCAATTAAAAACCCCTTCGGTGGGGTGTCAATTACTCGTGCATTCACCCTAGTTTGTATGATTGAATTTTAGTTACCATCTTTAATGAAATATTGATCGATTTCCCAGATGTTTGGGAGACACTAAAATCTGAGGAAAACCACCAATTTTGCTAAAACAAGCATCCAGATGAAGTAAACTAATCATTGCCATTAAAAAAAACACACAAGCG
The DNA here is from genome assembly GCF_024500385.1 of Phyllopteryx taeniolatus. NCBI lineage: Eukaryota > Metazoa > Chordata > Actinopteri > Syngnathiformes > Syngnathidae > Phyllopteryx > Phyllopteryx taeniolatus. The sequence continues at coordinate 24,258,161 of NC_084504.1, forward strand.
TATGAATTCCCCAGGTTTTACTGCATATATATATATATATATATATTGATTTTATTTTTATCCCCCCCCCCCCATAATTTAGTTGCAGTAAAGCTCAAAGTCATGCATTTGAGTGACATACAATCCGTGCAGGGTTGTTGTGTCCATCACTTTCTGATAGAGGCAGGTCACACAGGTGCGCCAAAAGCAATTTTCATCACATCGTCACTGTGCGTCAGTCTGTCAGGCGAGACCTCTGGGAACATTTTAGACATGCACCTATATTTATAATATAACTTGGGGCGGCACGGTGGGCGAATGGTTAGAGCGTCAGCCTCACAGTTCTGAGGACCGGGGTTCAATCCCCGGCCCCGCCTGTGTGGAGTTTGCATGTTCTCCCCGTGCCTGCGTGGGTTTTCTCCGGGCACTCCGGTTTCCTCCCACATGGTTGGGGAGGAAAACCCCGCCTCCTGCCCGATGATAACTGGGATAGGCTCCAGCACGCCCGCGACCCTAGTGAGGAGAAGCGGCTCAGAAAATGGATGGATGGATAATATAATATGGATACAGGTAAAGATAAGCTACACCGCTGCCACAAATAGAGGCCAGGGTTGTTTATTTACTCAACTCCAGGGAAGTATCTATTAGTGGCGGAAGCTGTTATTTGGATGCATTTTCAGAAAAATGGCAAACAATGTTAGTGGATTATTACAATTTTTGTCAAGTGAAATGTACAGAAACATCAAGAATCAAGGGAGACTGGGCGTAACATAAACATGGCTGCCCATAACATTGTGGAGCAATTCTGGTCAACGAGAATTCTTATTGCTTCTTCTGATCCTAAGATCGTATTTAATACTGTGCAGGGAATTAGTTTACAATATGCCATAAAACCACACACTTAAAACTAATCTGAGTGTGCTTTGTGAGGTGCTGCTGTTTTGGTTAGCAACAGAATTCCAAAGGGCTAATCATCCATCAACACATGGTCTGTAGCGCTTGACCTCATTAGGACCATGAGTGAGCAGGAGCCTCTGACTTTGGGCGAGAGGCAGGGTATACCCTGCACCGGTCGCCTTTCAATCTCAGGGGAAAATTCACACTCAGTTTTTCCGAAATAAACCTAACGTGCATGTTTTTGGAATGTGGAACTGGAGCTGGAGTATCCAAACGAAAACCGCACGCACAAGGTTTGAAAACTCAAATTTGAACCCAGAACGTCAGAACTGCAAGGCAGCCATGCTAACCAATATATTCACCATGCTGCCCTCAGGTTAATCAAGTCATTCTTAACGTCTGTGTGTAAATAATGTGTCTATGAACTGAGATAGTTACACTTATTACATGTTTTATTCCTAATAGTTAAAGTGAGCTGTCAATTGAAGGAAGGCGTCTACATTGACTCACCCAATGACTAATTGGGGCATCACATCTATTCGAGGGACGGTCACTATTTGAGGACATCCTATAATGCATGGTTGAATGTGTTTTTTGGTACAAGCGGAACTATGAATCCAGGTAACATTATTTGGCAACATCCTATTTATAAACATGAACAGATCAAGGAGGGATCCCTGTGGGACACCACCAAGGGACCCAGAAGGAAACAATTATGACAAAGTAAGATCTGCAGTAATACTCCACCATGCCAGTGCATTTATATTGAGGATGGACGAAACATAGTTCAGGTGTCTTTTGTCACGTGTGCGTGATGTTTGAGTCACTTTGTCAGCACAAACACATGGAATCATAAAGAGGATTTGTGGACATCCGCTGTGGGGAAGCTACTGATTTTTGTTGGGGGATTAAAGTTGCTAAATATTACATGACTAGGCTGTGAACACTTTGTACATACAACACACAGAGAGAGAACATATAGAAAGCGAGAGCCTGATTCATCATTGAAGATTGATAGTGAGTCAAGATCTTCGATCTTGAGGTTTTTCAATGTACTGTATATTGTGTGTGTGCGCATCTCTGCCTGTGAGACACAGATGGATGGGGTCGCAGAAAATTAATGAGTGGAGGAGGTTCCTTCGACTGGGGCAGACGGATGGCCAGTGTCAGCATGTTTATCTGCAAAGTTCTCCAACTGTCAACCGTTGCCATATTCAAGAGAGCATTGCCACCTGGAAAATAAACAGAAATCATAATAAAAGTGAAATGAAAATAATACAGTAGAAGTTCCAAAGTCCAATATAATCTGTTCTGTGATGCTGGACGGCTTCCAAGTTGTTTTTCCGCACAGGAAATAACGTGGCATGAATTAATTTCTTCCAGGTCCACAAAGCCTTTAAAAGCTGTAAAGGCAAGGATTTACAGTTAAGTAGGATTTCAACATTGTTAACTGTCATACAAGTGTAGAAAAAGTTAACCACAGGAAAAATACCACAAAAATAAAGTAAAAGTACTCACCGTTTTAACCCTCAAAATGCAGGGTTCCTTGGGAAATTCGTGGCATCGCAGTCACCCCGTTCCATGGCGGCCTCATAAAAAGCCAAAGAAAAAGCTAAACATACAAGTATCCACCTTGCCTTCATGGTACCCTTCACAATATTTGCTGACGTTACACATGTATTGTTGGACCGTTTTATTATTCGGTATATATTTAACTTCATCATATCTTCTCGATTTGATTTGAATCAGAATTGTCCTTCCGCCTGAGAAAAGAAAAAAAAGCCAAAGCAGTACGAATCGATCAGCTGTACAGGTGACGGGATATTTGGTGTAATATACAGCAGTTCCCTGCCATTAATATGACAACTGTTATAGTGTGCACTTCAACAAATGACAGTGGAATTGCACCGGGCTTCAACTTATCGAACCAATCAGTCACTGCATGATGTCTAATACGTTGTCATTTTTTTTTCCTTCACTCAAGGTCAACGCAGTTTGCGATTTTGATGTGAAAAAAATGACAAAGGGACGGCCTGACAGCGTTGCTTGGAAAAAGATACGTACAGGACATGCTATTTCCCTCGGGGACATTTTTGTAGCGCATAAACACTTTGTATGAGTTGCTATGTATGTGATTGCTTGGCGTTCTTTGTTAAGAAGTACCCATGTAAATGATTACATTTAATTATAAATGTGGGGAACACCCTGGTCGCCAGCCAATCGCAGGGCACCTATAGACAAACAAACGTTCACACTCACAATTCACACCTACGGACCATTTAGTCTTCAGTAAACCTACCATGCATGATTTTGAAATTAGATAACCCACACAAGCACCGGGAGAACATGGCAACTCCACACAGGAAAGTCAGAGCTGAGATTCAAACCCAGAACCTCTCGAGTGTGAGGAAGACCCGGTCCACCGCAAACTGCAAGCACAATTAACAACAGGTGCATGAGATCAGTAAGATGCTAGGAGAACTAACATTTCATAGCCAGTGTCTTTAATATTATTCACGCTGTTGTTGTGACATTTTGTTTCTTTTAAAGAGAAGAAGAAGCACTCCAGTCTGCTTGTTTGTTGTTAGTGTAAGCTTGTCCAAATTCTTTAGGGGGTTACAGAATGGAGAATTTTGGATTGACACTGTCAGAGAGGTATTCATTTTGTATGATTGCGGTATGATGTTGGTAGCTCACAAGATTGGACTCTGAGGGAAAGCCTTGGTGGTCACTGGAGCTTCAGCGTGGAGATTTTTGCAAACATTTTTTTAGGGAAGGCCTCAATGCATGATGGATGAGGACATCAATGGAGCCCTTCTGCACATCTGACATTTTTTTTTTTGGGGGGGGGGGGGGGGGGTTGGGCCTGTGTGCCACCATTTTTGCACAAAGTGTAGAGTGAGAGAGAGAGAGAGAGAGAGAGAGACACTCACACATAGATAGAAACAATTTGGAAGTCAACTAAATACACAAAAAGTGAGTACACCCCCTTACATTTCCTAAATATTTTCTTATTCTCATGGGACACGGAAGAAATGACACTTAGCTACAATGTTAAGTAGTCAATGTACAGCTTGTACTGTATAAGAGTGTAAATTTACTGTCCCACACAGTCATGAATGTAAAAACTGATTGCTACAAAAGTGAGTAGAACCCGAAGGGAAAAGTTGTTTTCACTTTGCGGTGTACTCACTTTTGTATTTATTTTGAGGGGACAGTCAATTTACACTCTTATTCAAGCTGTACACTGACGACTTCACATTGTAGTAAAGGATCAGTTCTTCTCATGAACTATGTTTCCAAAAATGTGAATGTTTACTCACTTTAGTGTACTACTATACTGAATTGGTTGCATGTATTGACCTCCAAGTTGTCAATGTCAACTGGATTGTTTTGAAAAGAGTAACGTCCGCCCACCGGTAATGGTGCTTCCTTCCCGCTGAGGGAGACACGCTGAGCAAACAGGGGAGCTTTACTGCTAGGAATCAAGGTTGCCAATTAGACCGTATGTGTTTTCTATCCACTATAAAATGTGAGGAAAAAAAATAAAAAATAAAATGTTATTATCACGCCAGGGAAGCATGATGATTTCTAATTTCACCTCCCACCATCTTACAACTGCCCCTCATTAGTAGCACATTTCCCACACATCCAACAACAACAAAAGTAAAACTGCGTTTTAATAGCAATGCTGATTTTTTATTTTTTGGTCATAGAAATATCAAGCTGTCGTTAGGATCAGTGATTCCCAACCAATGCGCTGCAGTACATTGGTGTGTCTTGAATCAATGTTTGGGAGTGACTAAATACTCATAACTAGATTATGTAATTTAATTACAAAATGCATGTCATTGTAATGCATTGCGTTATACTGGGACAAAATATGTATTTAAATTACAGTTGCGTTTGAACATTTCCATCATTACAATTTTAGTTACATTTGAAAAATAGCCGCAAAAGGTCAGAATTTTTTTTCATATCACTTCCTCTTTCTAAAGCCAGCGCTTGTCTGGTCGTGCCATTCAGGGGCAGTCATAAACATGACATATTTTTCCAAATATCACCTCAAGGCGCCACCTTGTGGTTACACTGGCCGCTGGGGAGGCGGATCCCGTCCGGTTTGTCGCGTCGTGGGTTGGGGCAAGGAATAAGGAAGTGGCAATTGCCGAATGGCCACCGGATGCACTTGGTCATTTATAGTGGCTTTTTAAATACATTTTTGACTGACAATCTGGCTGTTGCCGATGTAAAAATTGGAGACAATTTATTTCTAAGTGAGCAAAGTCAGCTAGTGGATCAAATAATTATTTTCTCCAATGTATGTACAAAGGGAATATTGTACCAGGAAGAAGGTGCATTGACAGTAATGGATGCATTGCATCCTAATGTAACAGAGTCGTGATGCCTTGTGAGTAACACACTCAAACAGATGGAAATAGCAGAACAGGAGCTAACAGTGCAACAAGGGGAAACTCCCAAAGGGTTTAGTCTATAGGCCTGCTGCAGCATTGATTGAAAAATAAACCTAAGCTCCATCAAAAGACAGACTTCTTCTATGAAGTCTTCTATGAAATATAGAAAAGACGGCGGCCTCTTGGAGCGAAAGCAAGAGAGCTTCTCTGAGGAAGGAGCAGCCTCGTGCACTTTTGAAGATGCTGGCGGCTAAACTAACGAACAGAATGTTCTTGTCGGTGTACATACAAGCCATTGGCAGAGCTTCACCTGTCCAATAAATGCTTTCCATGTCAGGAGAAGGAATTCAGCCTCGGGGAGGGAATAACAGAATAACAGTATCTATTTTGTCAACGATAATAACAAGACCATACAGCGATGATGCGGTAATTGGTATTGGTAAGAAAATGACTTATGGTACAGCAGGAAATCTAGCTAAGTGAAGAAGGAACAAAACTTGAAATTAGCACTTATCTCTAGTCTGATGAGGGTGTACGAACATTTTTGAGTGTTTCGTAAAAAAGATAAACAAACAACAGTCATTTGGCAGATTTCACCTCAGAAATGTAAATTGATCACAGTCATCGTTGTATTTTGTATGTGCACATTTAAGTGTTTAAGATGACATAGAGGAATATTTTTCAGCTTTTAAAAATAGATTAAGCGAATCGACGTTTTCACAACGCTAATTATATTATAAAACATTGGCCTTAGTTTCATAGCTAATTTTGTTACCCAATTTTGACCTGCCCGCGTACTTTGTCGTTCACCCGCTTAGAACATTCCGCAGTCCAAAGTGGTCTGCACTCGGCTCATTAACACAAAGTAACGACAGTTCCACATCATTTCGGAAGTATTTCGTTTAATCATCTATTTTGTCAAGTGAATGTTCTCATCAGAGCTGGAGCCAATCCCAGCTGACCGGGTGAGAGGCGGGGTACGCCTTTGACATTTCTGTCGCCAGCCAATCACAGGGCACATGTAGACAAACAAGCATTCACGCTCATGTATTCGGCGTGTGGGAGGAAAACGAAGTACCCACAGAAAGCCCGCACAAGCATTAGGACGAACATTCAAAGTCAAGATTCCAACCCAAAACTGTGAGTTTCCACCCCAAGAATGGCAAGAAAAATTAATACCACAAGGCGAAGTTTTCGTCAGTTGCTTGAATCACATTCCCAGCAACTCTACGAGAAATTATCCAGTTTCCAGTACAGTGGTCCAAAATATATTATTTATTTATTACTAATGTACAATATCCCTGCTAGTGACATATAGTGACAGGCAAAACAATGAAACGGTCTTCCACTAGATGGCAGAAGGTACAACTAACCTGTGTAGTCACCTGTTGCCATTCACGCAACAGAATGATAGCTTCGTGTTCTACTAAACGGGCCCAAATTTCACATTGCGTAAGTATATTTGTGAGGTCACTGAGATGTCAGTATTTCAATGTAAATTATTGTTCCTTGGCTAAATAAAGATCGGGAAAAGTCCGACTTGCAAACAAGTGATAAGTGCACAAAATGGGACATATTTGGACTTCTGTACCCGCTTGAGAATCAGCAGCCTGACTCCAGTTTTCAGTCACAATCACCCTGCCTAGCTGGCTCAAAGCGGAAATGGTCTAATTTCTCACATCTGCACCATGTGACGGCGCTTGATATATTACTCTCAGCTGGTGTCAAAAAAAAAAAAAAAAAAAAGAAGAACGATGAGGCTCGGTCGCAAGACGCAACTTTGAGAAGGGAACATCATGCACGATAATGTCTTTGTAGGAAGCATTACATAAATCCAGTATGTTCAAATATTGTTCTGACAGGGACGCACATTCCCAATTTAGTACGAAGCATGGGCATATATCACATTTTACACATCAAATCAGTGTTTGACGAGAGCTCATCAAATCCCTTCCCCGACGTGAAAATCCTCACATTAAATTGAAGAGGGAAGTAATCAGCTATTTCAGCAAGGTGTCCGCACCTGCAGGGCAAACATTAATTCCACTTTAGAGAATAAAACTACCTCGGGGGCGTAGGAGTTGAGAGGCTTCTGACATTTTCTTTTTTTCTCTTTTCGAGGGCTGTTTACTGGGAGATCATCACGCTGTCTGCAATATTAAAAGGCTGTGATCAGACTTCCATTTTTGAACGGAGGCGATTAGACCGCAATTAGAATGCGGTCTAGCTGGTTTGAATGTCTGCCTCGAAGTTCCGAGATTCTGAGTTTAATCTGCGGTTTGCGTGTTCGCGCTGTGCTCGCATGGGTCCTATCAGCGCACTATAGCTTCCGCCCACATTCCCAAAACAAACATTTTAGGTTCATTCGTGACTCTAAACTGGCCATGAGTGAATAGTTTCTTTGTGTGCCCTGAAATTGACAGCCGACCAGTCCAAGGTGTACCCAGTTTATCGCTCAATGTAAAATGGGATAGGCTACAGAATAGCCGCAACCCAATGAGGATAAGTGGTATAGGAAATGGATTGATGAACGGATGGGTAGATTTTATAATCAGGCAGTACAGCGGGCCTAGTGGTTAGCATGTCTTTATCAAGGTCAGGGGCGGAGTCAGGGGAGTGGGGCCCGGGGTGGCCGCGCCCACCCTTGACTGCAACTCAGCCACCTCCATCGTTCATGTTTTTGTCAGAATTTTTCATTTTGTTTCTGAGGGGCCACAAGGCACTAAGGAAGAACAGGAACAATTCCATTCACATTCACATTCACATTCCATTCTTTTTGTTTTGTTTTTTTTGGGGTGAAGGTGGGGGCTTCAATCTCATCTTTAGCTAATACAGCTCACAAAAAAAATGTACTTAGTTGTGTAATTTCACACTCGATGGGTGGGTAGGCACTCCATCGACCCACATACAGTATTCGTAATCAACCAATTCCAAAGCCAATTTTCCACAATACCGTGTCCTCTTTAAAGGGAATATCACCAGATATGACCAAGGTAGTTCAACAATCAGTTTTTCAGAGCTGTATACTGTTGGAAAAAAAATAATAAATCACTGTCCATTTTTCCCAGGGCTAATCAAGTGATCACTTGAAGGGGACGACATGCTGCCGTCTGCCACATTTGTCTCAAAAGCCGGTGGGAAAATATCTGCATGTCTGATATCAATCAGCCTCCAGGGGAGCGAGGAGATCACTGGGCGCAATCCAGACCATAACCGATGTGTGCCTTGGTGATTTTGTGCTTGGGTGACGCTCACCCGAACATCTCAGGAGGCGGACGCTGTCATTATCACGACCACCTTTAGCAAACAAGCCTTTTAACAAGTTCATTTCAATGGATGCCATTGAGCCAATTACCAGCTCATGAAGCGCACTTGTCATCCATATCGGCCACTGTAATGGAAAAAGAAGCCAGGAAGTGAGCTTATTGTTCCCACACACACAATTCTGAATCGTATCTTCCAAAAAGTTGTGATCCATCTTTCTAGTGTTTATCCAATGGATCCCGAGTCCCGTGTCTGTTGGTTAGGGTTAGAAGATAAGGCGAGACCCAAGGGAAATTCACTGGTAGCTACAAACATGGGCAAGGAATATTGTCTTTTTCTGATAAAAGGTATCACATAGGATCTCACGCTTCAACCTTGTGGTTACAAAAATTGTGCCGGTTGAGACAATCAAACAGTAAGTGTTCTTTTTTTTTTTTTGTGCTCCCCCCAAAAAACGAGAAAAAAATGCAACTTTACAGACAACTGCAATGAGGATCCGAATGTAGACTTCAATCTTCTTGTGTGGAGTTTGTCTGCATGGGATTTCTCTGGTTAATCAGACTTCCTCCCACATTGCAAAGGCATGCATGTTGGGTTCATTGAATACTGTAAATTAGAGGTGGCAAAATCTTGAAAAAATGTTTGCTTTTTCCCTTTTAAAACTATACATCTTCGCCATCTTGACAAGAACGAAGCCGTAGTTTGTCAGGACATTTTTTTGTATATTACCAAAATAAAGTCTAACAAGGGAAAAAGTACAAATTTTAACAAGTGAATCTGAAAAAATACATCTTTATTCTCTACCAACGGTGAGGGATGCGGTCAAGCTGAAGAAGGAGTCCTATCGGGCCTTTTTGGCCTGTGGGACTCCTGAGACAGCTGATGAGTACCGGCTGGCCAAGCGGAATGCAGCTTTGGTGGTCGCTGAAGCAAAAACTCGGGTATGGGAGGAGTTCGGTGAGGCCATGGAGAAAGACTTCCGGACGGCTTGGAGGAAATTCTGGTCCACCATCCGGCGTCTCAGGAGGGGGAAGCAGTGCACCACCAACACTGTGTATAGTGGGGATGGGGCGCTGCTGACCTCGTCTCGGGACGTTGTGAGTCGGTGGGGAGAATACTTCGAAAACCTCCTCAATTGCACCGAAACGCCTTCCCATGAGGAAGCAGAGTCTCGGGTCTCTGAGGCGGGCTCTCCTATCTCTGGGGTTGAGGTCACCGAGGTGGTTAAAAAGCTCCTCGGTGGCAAGGCCCCGGGGGTGGATGAGATTCGCTCAGCCTCCCTGGTAAGGTCGGGGACAGTGCCTCTGGATTGGCAGACTCGGGTGGTGGTTCCCCCTTTTTAAGAAAGGGGACCGCAGGGTGTGTTCCAACTACAGGGGGATCACACTCCTCAGCCTCCCTAGTAAGGTCTATTCAGGGGTGCTGGAGAGGAGGGCCCGTCGGGAAGTCAAATCTCAGATTCAGGAGGAGCAGTGTGGTTTTCGTCCTGGCCGTGGAACAGTGGACCAGCTCTACACCCTTGGCAGGGTCCTCAAGGGTGCATGGGAGTTCGCCCAACCAGTCTACATGCGTTTTGTGGACTTGGAGAAGGCGTTCGACCGTGTCCCTCGGAGAGTCCTGTGAGGGGTGCTTCGGGAGTATGGGGTACCAAACCCCCTGATACGGGCTGTTCGGTCACTGTACGACTGGAGTCAGAGTTTGGTCCGCATATCCGGCAGTACGTCGGACTCGTTCCCGGTGAGGGTTGGACTCCACCAAGGCTGCCCTTTGTCACCGATTCTGTTCATAACTTTTAGGACATAATTTCAAGGCGCAGCCGAGGCATAGAGGGGGGCCGGTTTGGTCGCCTCAGTATAGCATCTCTGCTTTTTGCAGATGATGTGGTTCTGTTGGCTTCATCAGGCCGTGATCTCCAACTCTCACTGGAGGAGTTTGCAGCCGAGTGTGAAGCGGCTGGAATGAGAATCAGCACCTCCAAATCTGAGAACATGGTCCTTTGTCGGAAAAAAGGGAGGCGTGCCCCCTCCGGTCGGGGATGAGATCCTGCCCCAAGTGGAGGAGTTCAAGTATCTTGGGGTCTTGTTCACGAATGAGGGAAGAATGGAACAGGAGATCGACAGGCGGATTGGTGCAGCGTCTGCAGTGATGCGGACTTTGTATTGGTCTGTTGTGGTAAAGAAGGAGCTAAGCCGAAAGGCGAAGCTCTCGATTTACCGGTCGACCTACGTTCCTACTCTCACCTATGGTCACGAACTGTGGGTCGTGACCGAAAGAACAAGATCCCGGACACAAGCGGCGGAAATGAGTTTCCTCCGCAGGGTGTCCGAGCTCTCCCTTAGAGATAGGGTGAGAAGCTCGGTCATCCGGGAGGATCTCAGAGTAGAGCCGCTGCTCCTCCCCATCGAGAGGAGCCAGATGAGGTGGCTGGGGCATCTGATTCGGATGCCTCCCGGGCGCCTACCCAGTGAGGTGTTCCGGGCACGTCCCACCGGGAGGAGACCCCGGGGACGACCCAGGACACGCTGGAGAGACTACGTCTTTCGGCTGGCCTGGGAACGCCTCTGGATCTCCCTGGAAGAGCTGGATGAATTGGCTGGGAAGAGGGAAGTCTGGGCGTCCCTGCTAAAGCTACTACCCCCGCGACCCGACCTCGGATAAGCGGTAGAAAATGGATGGATGGACATCTTTATTCTCGTAATATTACATCTTTAATTGTGGAAAAGACTCCTTTATTCTCTAAACAAAAACAAATAAATACATAAATAAAAAAATGGAACTATACTATATCCCCTCAAAAATAAGCCTTTTGTTCTGGTAAAAATGGGACTTTATTCGTATAATAATACACTTTTTGTCCAACCCCCCGATTTTATTCATGCATGGATGTGAAATTGAAGTGATAGTTTGTCACAATCATATCACCGCTTTTATTTGACCCCAAGCTAACATAGGGTAATTGGGTTTATACTTTGTTTGTTTTATGTTTGCACTGTTTCCCATACGTAGATACGCATTCTTTTACGTGATACGAAATGAAATTATTTTGCAGACAACTAAACTACGGCTTGTGGAAATGTGGGGGCCCAAGTTTGAGAACGACTGCTCTGAAAAATATGAAATGCTGACACCAAATTGGGGCTAATTGAAGCTTTTGTGCGGAAGCCAGTTTTTGAAGACAGACAGTATGTATCTGAGTAAAGTATTTAACTGCTATAACAGCTTTAATTAGGTTTAAATAAAGAGAGTGTGCCCTAAAAAAGCAGAGTCAGTGCTTCACTGTCCTTCACGTTCGTTGCCCTCTGCCAGTTGAGCCCACATTCTTCTTTATTCGCATTGGCCTGAGTGCTTTAAAAGCTGAACAACTGATAAGAGGACGTTTTAGATTTAGAAAGCCGCTGATAAGAGGATGTTGAGGATGTTTTTTTTGTTGCTTTTAGATGCGAGTCTTATCTGTCGTCTTTTGTGCGTTATCAATGATTCTTTTTCCTTTTCGGGGTGCGGGAAGGATTAGGAGAGATTTACGGAATTTTGTCAGGGGGCAGCTGATAACACTGACACCTGCTGCTTCTGTTTGTGGAACAAGAAACTGAGGAAAACCCAGGTACTACTTCGTCAGTAAGAATCTACTGATAGCTCAAAGTGAGTTGGTTTTGTGATATATGTGACTTTCAGCACACGTTTTGTTTGTTTGTGCCAGACAGACTGGCCTGATTTCACAGCCTACAGGGATTATTTCCCCCCACATACACATACACAACCTTGAATCTTTAACCAAAAAAAAAAGCAATAGGAGCAACAGACCTCTTCTGAGCATAAGATATCATAATTCACATTCGCACAGGAAAAGAAGATTGGAAAAACATTCTGCTCAGATGGGTTCATTTCTTCTGTGACATGAAGTTGTTTGGGTCTCAACTAAGAAAGTAAAGATGCAGCCTGGCTTCCATTTATGCTTGTGCTCGTGTATAGAGTCATCCGATGGTTGCTTCTTCACAGGGTGTCCAAACATTCACTCTTAATCTCAAGATGCTTTTTATTTTTTTTAATGTGCCACTATACTGAAATGGCTTTACATTCACTAATGTCAGTGCTGTGAAGGAAAATTAAGGACACACTGAACAGAAAATAATAGAACAATAAAAAAAAAAGATCAGTAAATGTAGTGGAATCCCAGCGGGACCTTGACTTAATGGACCAGATTTACCAGACTTCGGATTTAACGGACAGAAATGCTGTTTTGTTGGAATACAAAATCATCCCTCCCATGCACCAGCGGGGTAAATTTGATAAACTTTAAAACTTTTAAAACATGTTAAAGCTTTTTAATAACTATTTACAAAATTGTTGTACTGTAATTGGTGCTTTTAAGCCATGAAAAAAAGTACATCATAATATTGTTCTGTACTGGTGTTTTTAGGCCATGAAAAAAAGTGCTTTTATTTAACAGACAATGGGATTTAACAGACAACCCCAATTAGTCCGTTAAATCAAGAATCTACTTTACAAACACACACACACAAATATATATAAAATATTTATACAGTGTATTTATATAATGTGCTTCACAGAACTAATAAAAGTTATCTTGTGAAGAACTATTCACGCCTTGCCAAAGTGCTGCTTGTCATGAAGTTCACTACCAGCAACTAGCGATCATAACTATATTTTTGCTTGCAACTCAAGAAAAAAAAAAAAAAAAAAAAAAAAAAAAAAAAAATCGGCTGAGCGATGGCTTGTATGTAAAAAAAAACTCGTAAGTTGGGTACTCGTAAGTCGAGGTACCACAGTACAGCAATAATAAGAGCGACATGATCTGTCTTGCCTCTATTTTCTATTTCTATTTCGATCTATCCATCCATCCATTTTCTGAGCCGCTTCTCCTCACGGGTCGCGGGCGTGCTGGAGCCTATCCCAGCTACACCCTGAACTGGTTGCCAGCCAATCGCAGGGCACATACAAACAAACAACCATTCGCACTCACATTCACGCCTGCGGACAATTTAGAGTCTCCAATTCATGCATGTTTTTGGGATGCGAGAGGAAACCGGAGTGCCCGGAGAAAACTATTTTCTATCATTTGATTGTTTAAGTAGGAGAAATCCAGAAATATAAGGGTCAAATGGGGAAAAAAGTGCAATACGGGCAATAGATTACTACTTACTAAAACAATTTGAATGACCATGAACAACGATAAGGAAGTCAAGTACTGTTTCACTTTTGGCGGATGTCGGGTAATCCGGAGAACATGATTTAAATCAGAAATGAAAATATCAATTCAGCAACCTCAATACTTACTCATCCTACTATCTGGAGTTCTTTAACATAAACAGTTTCCATCCACAGCATGGTAGCCAATAGCGTGAAGACCAGTCTAATGAAGACTGACTACTTGCTCAATAACTAATTTTCTTGTTACACTGAAAGTCATGTAAAAGTGCTCATTGGTGTGTACCACTTCCAAACTGGGACCAAACCCCCCCCCCCCCAAAAAAAAAAAAAAATGAAGCGACATTTCTCCTGGTGACCAAAGCACAAACAAGGTAATTCAATTTGAAACGAAGATGAAAAAGGTATAAAACCACAAATGGCTTATACAGTGGACAACGTAGCATTATCAATAGTATCAATAGCTTTAGATACAGCTGTGCTGCCAAGCATTCTATTACTCACCACGAGAGCATGTACAGTAGGTTCTCATTAAGAAGTTGTGCTCAGTGCATAGTTATTATATAAAACAAACATTTGTCTGACTGAATAGCTTAAACCTACAATACTCCAAGGATTTCCACTAATAGCAGTTTATTTACTCAACTGCACATTGGAGGGTTTGGGGGAAGCATCTAGCTATTAGTGAGGGGTAGGTATAATACTAAAAAAAAAAAATTCATGTCCAGTGAAACTGGAGTTCAAAACTAAATAAAATGACAATTACAGTGATCAATTAAAAAAAGGACAAAACCTGAAATAGACTAGGTGGAATATGACCATGGACTCGCACAACATTGCAGAGATGTCAAGACAGCTTACTGGATTGCTAATCATGTCCACATGAGGTAAGATCATCATCAGGCTTCTGCTTGAAAGAAAAATGTCAGGAAAAGCCTACTTCATGAGTCAAACTGATGATTTGGGGTTAATCAGAGGCTCTTTAAATGGTGGCAGGTGTGCGCTGACTCCCGCTCAACATGAGTTTGAATGTGATTGGTTCACACAGCCACAGCCCCTGTTGTAAGAGGGTGTGCACACTTGTGCAAGCAGATTATTTCTGTTGCCTAAATTATCTATAAATCCACTCATCAATCTCATCTGAAACTATGTGCTGATGTTTTGGTTAGCAACAAGGTTCAAATGGGCTCAGCAGTTAACAGTAGCGTCGATGAACCCAGATAAATGCGGTTACTACCCGTTTTTTTGTTTCGTTTTTTTCCTGATCAGATCAAAGTGTCTATTTGATGGAGACATTTCTTTTTCTTCAGCGACCAATTGGCCCAGGATGTCAATTAGAGCAGTGATGCCTGACAACTGCGATGATCTAATTCCAATGCATCGGTCCAAAAATAATTATTTTTGACTATATATATAATGTATCTTTGTTAATCTATCTATACCAATGACTTAAGTTGACGGGCAGAACAATTAAACCCTCTTCCACCAGATAGCAGAAGTTACGATTAATCTATGTCTCCACCTGTTTGCCATTCATACAACAGAAAAATAGCTTTGTGTTCAACTAAATAAGATCAGCTTTGACACCGTAAGTGTTTGTGAGTAACCTGAGACGAGATCGTCATTATTTCAGTATTGTACGTAAGCCTTTTGAGATGGCTTCATTTGGTGGTGTGCAGTGAGATTTTTTTTCAAATGTAAACCATGCCAAGGTTCAATAAAGATTAGGAAACACTGGATTAGAGCTACTTGAAGAAAAGCTGCACAGTAATACCATAGGACATAAGGAGAAAGTACCCTCCTCTTTCATTTGTTTTGTACCTAGTTGTTTGTTTTTGCCAGCAGATAGAACAAAATAAGCTGAGGAAAAGTAGACGTGACATACCAAAGCTTTGTTTTTTGCCACTCTTCAAGACTTTGACATTTTTCTCATCTTCACAACAGTAATACAAGGCTTCATGAAATATTTTGTATCCAGTCGTGCATCAAGTTGTCACAGTGACAGGCAATTGTCTCAAAGGTCACTTTCAAAAGATATTTTCCAGTCAATAGCACTGACAATTGCATATTACACAACAAACCACTGCCTGGTTTGGCGTGCACCATTCAATAATTGTGCCAAGCACATAGTGTTAATGATTTCAAATACTGAATGCCAAGGCCACTTAAAAGGTTTTCTTCTGTGGGAACATTGCAGCAAAGCTCAAACATGCTCACAGGCCGTTGACGGATAGCATCGATATCAACGTGGTCCGCAGAGTGTTGTCAACTACAGTGGCTCGATAGCGCAAAAGCCCGGTTGGGCGCAACAACAGGGCCAGCTGCTTCTCGACCTTATTCGTTCACGTTGGGTTGAAATGATTGCTCGTGTGTGAGTGACACAGAATCAATCGGCAAATGTGAAGGCTATTAATATGGTCTAGAAAGTGAATTATCTTCAATTTCATCGCGGAACTGAATGCTAATTCAGGCTAACTTGTTTTCGTACATGCATTAAACACAGTTAAACATATTAAAACAAACATTTTAAACATATTTGAACACAATAAAACTGCAAGCATAAAATGTATGGAAAATACTGTACGTATTGTACTGTTTGTGTCATAGTTATGTGCCTTTAAGAGGCGGGGCTTGGTGCTCTCGGGTGGACCCCTGGGCCTGATCCCGCCCCTCGATTAATTGGGTGGGGTCCTCAGCAGCCGCGGTGCGGCCACAGCAATTACGGGACACTTCTGTGCCTGTAAAACGGTATCAATTCACTTGCATGTATCCGCAGACACACACCCCTAGGACTCTTTCACTGGGTGTGGGGTCACGCACTTACTGCAACAAATAACTCATGAATGTGCAAATGAATCCCCTCACTTATACTCTCGTCCTGTAGACTTTTATAATTCACATAATTAATGCCACCACACTTCAGTTGTACAGTCGGGTTCACGACCCTTGTCCCGCATGCTGCTTCTCCTGTCCTTCCCTCACAGGGTGTAGCACTACAGCCCCATGCAAAACGTGTTTCGTTGTTGTAGCTGTTCTCTCATCCTGTTTACAATTAGTGCTTTGTCTTTTCTCTTTGTTACTCTCTCCCTTCTAGAAACTTTGTTCTGTTCGACTGATCAAGTCTGATTCTCAATAAACCTCAATTATAATACCACAGCGGAAGCTTAAAAACTCCACTGTGAGACAGTAAAACTGTTCCGGCATAAAATGGATACAGATTTTCCATTCTGCTTGACCTAACAGCCGAGCAGGACAAAGAAAAAAAAATAAAGTAAAAAAAAAAATAAAATAAATAATAATATTTAAAAAAAAAAAGGAACAGCGCGACAGAATCTCCGTGCAGAAAAAAAGTTGATACATAATGTTGATGTATCGTTGATGCGCCATAATCAGCCTGATTAATCTGATCAATTGTTAAGTGTCGTCTTAGTCTTATGATGCCAACAAGTGAACAGTATAATGACGGGATTATTTAAATATCAATTTCAAGTTCCGAGTTGGAGGAGAGAAAGTTGTATTAAAAAACAAACAAACAAAAAAAAAAAAAAACCCTCATCCTTAAATTTCAACCACAAGTTGAATATGTCAAACTATTAGTACTTAGCAGGCTAAATTCTAGTTAATGGTGGATGACTTATCTAGAGTACCAAAAAGGATGTCGTAAAATATTACTGGTTTGGCATATTCATGTACACCTGCTGTGCCCCATTAGTTAAATTTTACAAGTCATACAGACCACTGTAAAAAAATAAATAAAAAAAGGCTAGTAAAGTTCTACATACCTGTGGCTCTTCCAAGGAGTACAGCGACTGTGGTCCGAGTACAGCGCAAGAGAAATTAGCGACTCTGTGGAATTCAAAGTGCTGGCTACAAAGGTGTGAGTGGAATTCCTTAAAAAGTCTCTTCGCACTCCATAAATCACTTAAGAGGCCAGCGTCCGGGAGTACATCGGCTCTCCCAAGACAAATTGGTGGCGGCTGGGCCAATAGCAGCTGCCCGAGGTGAGGAGAAGTAAACAGTACTCTTGCTGAAAAGGACAATACCTTTTCTTAGTTTCAAATCTAATGGGCAATGCTGTTGGTACAATGCAAACATCATTAATATTGGGAGTCTAGGGGGGGAAGAACCACTTCTTTTTCGTTTTATTTGTGAAAAAAAAAACAAATACTCCTGTAATAATACACCTTTTTTTCCCCTATGCCTCCTCCCTCTCAAATTGTGTTCATGCAGGGATAACAATAATATATGTCACAATCATATTAGAGCTTTTAATTGGCCTAAAGCTGAGGTAGATGCATCATTGGTTCATTATATTTTATTGGTGCACTGGTCCCCATAATTTAGTGCAAATTATTTTCCATACCCCCAAGCTACAGTTGGCCCCATTTGAGGAGCACTGGTCTAAAGCGTCACATTGAAAGGAACCCCTGCAACACACACCCACTGGCCACAACATTAGATTAACCTGCACAATCTAAATGAGATCTAGTACCAAAGATGTATAAATTAAATAATCCATTATGATTACCAAACACTAAAAGCAAGCATTTTCCGGCCTTTTCCACGTGTCACTGTTAAATAAAAATACTGACACTGAATGGGTTGTCAAAGCCGACTCGGGAACCTTAGTCGTAACGGAGGCGAGACAGAGCTTGCGTGTAAGGTTCTTTTGCAGTGCAACGACAGGTGTGAAAGTTGAGGTGTGCCAAGTTCTGCGGAAGACTAACCCCCGAAAAGCAGCAGGCCACCACCACTGTAGCGCCCCTCCCACGAAAAAGTCAGTAAGCTGTCTAAATGACTACAGTCCCATTGTACTCACCTCAGTAGTGATGAAGTGCTTTCAGAAAACAGTCCTGGAAACACTGGACCTCCTCCAGCTTGCTTGTTGTCAGCCTTCACACACCTTGAAAAATAGGACTTCTAATTGAATACTGTTTATTGACTACAGCTCAGCATTTAACATGGTCATGCCAAACAGGCTGGCTGAAAAGCTGCCTACCTTTGGAGTAACGCGCCTCTGCAACTTTGTGCTGGATTTGTGTGAAAAAAATCCACAAATGGAGTTTTGCACGTAATATTGGTTTGTTTTTCAGACAGCAGTTTTGTGGCATCTATGAATGGTCATTTGTATGTGAGAGGCTTTTGCACTGGCCCCCAAAGAAATAATAATTAAAAAACCAAAATAATCACACTATGTGGTTATCTAAAATTGCTTCTAACCCTTTGTTGTTGAAAAGTGGATCTTTTATAAATGCATTTGAGCACGAAATATACATGGGTTCAATAAAAACAGACATGCGCATATTTTGACCATATTTAAAATGGCATTTGTTTGCCATTTGGTTTGGAAATGTTTATCTGGCCCCCTGGTAGCGCTGATGAAAAATTGCGGCCCCCTCCCTCATTTGGGTTGCCCATCACTGGTTTGCACTGTGCAATGCCTCAGTACTAAAATATTTTATAATCTTTGTAGAAGTGGAGGGAGATTAGCAAAGTAAGAATTTCATTGTTCAGTGCTACCAGCGGGGAAAGAAAAGCAACATGAATCTTTAGTTACTTAGTGAAGCAGTTGGATGATCAAATCACAGTAAACACATATTCCTTCTTCTTGAAATCATGGAGATGTTTAACTTTTGGGCTGATAACTACATTTTATTGAAAGTTTAAGGGGGTAATAAAGAACAATTTCTTTCATGTTGTTGTTTCGCGCCCCCTGTCTCCATCGAAACAATCAAAATCCAAAAGAAAACATCCACTGTGTGTTGCAGAGTTGTCATATGAACAGAATACAAGCAGAAAGATCCTCTAGTGTTAACGGATTTAAGAAACACATTCTAAGTAACAAGAGTGTACTGTTTCAAGCATAAGGCCGTGAGGCTGACTTCTACTCGGAGCTGGCTGCATGTTTACCTCCCTCCTGTGTAAAACTAAAACTAGTATGATGCAATAATATATTCTCTCATTACCTATTTGAATTATAAAGCTTAACAAAAAAGTTTAAATTCCCTCCTGAACTACAATTTGGAGCTCAAAAATCATTTAAAGACTTGTTAAACTGATACTGCAATAATAAAATTAAAATGTACTCAATACTGGTTCCAACACTAAATCAAATCACTATGTCACTATAAATGGTCAAATAAAAGTCATATAATAAGGTAGGTGACAAAAAGCATTTTTCTTTTTTTTTTAAGTGAAGGCATCCTGCTGATATTCACTGTTGAACAAAATGTAGCAGTGATGAGAAGAAAGTTTTTGGTTATTAAAGTGCTCCGACACGCCCACAATTAGCAGCAGTACATATGTACATAATGTGGTTCCGCATTCAAATCAATGGCTTAAAAAAAAAAAAACAACTAAAAAAAAAAAAAACACTCAGTAGTTTAACTTGACCTCTGATCATTTGAAAACATGGAGGGGGGAAAAAAATCAACACAAATAAAAACTAAAAGAATAGTCATGCAGATTGTCCATATTTTACATACATACAAAAATTACAATTCTTTTTTTTTTTTTTTCTAAGAAGAATAGATTTTGTAAACACTGTTTCAGGTTCTTCCATCCATCCGCATTTCGGGTCTAGTATGTAGATTAATCCACTAAATAGTCCCTCGCTCACTCGCAAATGATTTTTGGTGAGTACACCACCACTCATTCCACATCAAAACCACACTAACGGAAGATACAAGTTGAGAAGCTGAGTGGAAGCTCGAGTGAGGTGATGTTTTAGAAAATCATGGTGAATACATACATAAACCCAATATCTATTGATTAAAAAAGGGATATAAAGTAATCTAGCTTGTTAAAGGAGGGATGTGAGGTTTTAGCAGGGGAATGGACAAAGCTAGTTCTGAATATAGATAAGGCTTAGCATGGGCAGAGTTTGGGAAGATTTGGATTAGCGCTCCATACGTTGTGGGTTGAGTCTTTTCTCTCTAAAGGAAAGAAGGCGTTGAGGATTAAACGGCAAAGGTGTGTCGTCTACAGTGGTAAAGGACTGTGGATGTGGTTTCAGAAGCCCTGCAGGAACTCCTGGAGCTGCCTTACGACCTCCGTGTCCACAGTCTCCATGAGGCTGCTGAAACCCTGGTCCCCCAGTAGGGTCTGCTGCGCCTTCAGTTTCTCGTAGACGAACTGCTGGAGCGAAACACTGTGGATTGGGTCCTCCAGGGCTAACTGCAATACAATACGAGAAAACTTTAGTTAATCCTATAGTGAGGCTTACTTTTTACTTTGCTGAAATGCAAAGAATACTAATGCAATCGGATCACTATTTTATTATTAAATTGCCAGTGGTGACTGGGTAAGCAAAGCTGGATTGAGTTGTGTTGGATGCACAGATTGTTAGCTCACAACATAAGCATCTAATAGGCAGCACTTGCTTGAATCAAATAAGGGGCGCTTATCAGAAGCTTACCCTTTGAATAACTCGAATCATTTCATTACAAAAACAGTTTGAAGCTAAAACTTTGCCTCGAAGCTTCGCAGGGATCATTTTTCCACACAAACTTATGTTACTGCAGTCTCATGCACCATTCCGTGTAGAAATAAATTGCCGCGATGTCGGCGAGCCAGGAGGAATGAGTCCGTAACGGAAAGTGTAAAAGAAATAAAACAAATGAAAAAAAGTAAAATGTCCAAAAATTGGGATCAAGTCACACTTATCAAGGAAAATAAACAGCACAATAGCAAAGTCAACAATTGGCAACACAGAGCAATGTACCGATGTTAGCTAATATACAGTAGCCTCCTGTCCCAAGTTAGAAGGTAATGTGGATTAACTGTGGATTAACATAATACCTCTAAAGTGTGTTTAATAATTCTCAATTCTAAAAATATTCAATAGCTGCAGTCCTAATGTGAAGTTGGCAATGAAGAGACGAGGGTATTTGTGTTTGGAGGTTTGTCCATCATCCACATACATACAGTACAGCGTATGAACTGAGGCCTCTGTTAGTTCAAATGTGGTCATGATTGATTGGGTTTAGCGTTCTTAATAAATAGAAGTCAAAGAATTTCAAAGTGGCCCCTGTCTTCGATTTTTCTGTATGTGGTCTTCGGAGGAAAACGTTTGGACACGCCTGCTTAGAAGTGTTGCTTCGATCAGCAGTTCAAACATCACATCGGCCATATTTCACAGTGATGAGCTGTGAAATGGTTCAGCATGAGACTCTCTTAACTAATGTGCCAAGGGGTTTTCTCTGCCAGTCTGACCACAGACAATTAGTCATTCTTTTAGAATATGAACACAATGAGGTTATTTTTAACTGCACTGCACCCACTCGACTCGGCTCTACTCACTAATGATGGACCTAGCCACAAGTGTACCGAGCCAATGTCAAATGGGTGACGTAACGCACTGCTGGTCACTCGTCAGAAAAGTAGATTTGTCATTCCTACGCTTAGCTGTTTCCTGTGCCTTAGGTATTAAATTCCACAGTCTCCACTCCTGTTTTCTTGCTGTCCGAAGTCTAATCTTCAATAAAACGTATCGCTATCATGGTAGCCACACGCCCAGAAGTAAATGGGCAATTTCTGACTGATGTGTTCAATGTGGTGTGGTTTTTGCAGATTCCCACGGTAGAGGAAAACCGATCCCCTCAAAGCAAAAACAAAAACAAAAAAAAAAAAAAAAACTGACATAACATCCATTAAGAGGTACAGTTCAGGGACACATCAAACAAAAGACAACAATGTAGTACATTTCCATTTTGCACAGCGACAGCGACAGTAGCAGCAGTGACAATTCCTAAATGCACAAAGTTTGTGACAGGAGCAGGTCTAAACCAGATTTCCAACCAGTTCTCTGGCTAGCCACAGAAATTATTATTCATCCTATTAATTTCTGCTACGGATAAAAAAAGACATTGAACAACAACCTTACAGCATTTCACACTCACAAACTGTGAAGAACAAAACAACAGATGAATTTAAATTTCCACTTTAGATTTCCACCACAAAACTCGAGCTAGAAAATATTGTTTCCGTATATTCAGCAGCTGCCAGTTACGATGAAAGTAGCATGGATAAAAGCAAGGAAAAAAGTAAACAAGTTTTGAAATATGAATAATAGCTCAGATTATTTTTTGTGCGTTAAAAAAGGTGAACAATGTGCATTCTTTTCAAAATCAAATAATGTGTCAACCATATATTTTTTGAATGTTTTTAGATGAGTTTGAAATTATATGAAACTTTTTGGGGATCATAATTTGTGGTGGCGACACAGTGGACGACTAGTTAGCACATCTACCTAACAGTTCACAGGTTGTGGGGTCGTATACGTTCTCTGGCTTTCCTGTGTGGGATTTGGAAATTTTCCCTGTGCTTGAGAAGGCTTTCTCTGGGTGCCCGGTTTCCTCCCACATTCAAAAACATGCACGTTAGGTTAATTGACGACTCTAACTATGTAGTATGGTGTAGATAGAGCACTAAGCAAGTGCATTCCATTTACCATTTAAAGTGTGTATGTCCGTCTGTCAAAAAGGCAGACGAAAAAGCAAATCTGGTGGAGTTCATCGTTTTGATGTTCAGTGAGCTTAAAGCTTCACAAGATTTGCTGACAGTGAATTTTGAGGAAGAAGATTTTGGCTAAAATTCCAACTGCACCACTTCGGGGGTCCTCGACTTTGGAGGTCCCACTGTAGATTTCACTAATATTTGTGTACTGCTCTATGACTGAGTCTGTTTTTTCCCCCCTGAACTAATTATGATGATGTTTCTTCATCAGCCTACCACTTGAAACCAGGTCAGAGTAAAGAGCCATACACAGAGAATGGCTCTGTTTAATCACCTAATCAGCCAATGTTGCAGTCGCAGACGTCCATAAACAGAGGGGGAAAGGGCATGCAAAGAATAATTTGGAGCCCTTGGAGAGCAACAGTATTGTAAATGGCAAATCTTGGTCCCTCGCCAATCATGACACTTGTACTACTCATTAGTTCGTTGCCATTACAGAGCAATCAAACTCCTGAAGAGTAGCTGATGGAGTGTTTTAATGAGAAAAGAATATAACCAGCATAATTTACTAACTGACTGGTGTGTACTTTGATGTGTGAAAGCTTGCTGACAGAGATAACTTGATGAGAGTTTTGTAACTAAAATGTCAGGAACCGTTTTGTGTTAAAATTATGACAAGCCCTCTAAACATTTAATCTATGTGGATGACATTTACTCTTGCATAAATGACAATTAAAAAAAAAAAAACGTTTTCTATTCTGTAAAACTGTTTGAATTAATGAGCTACTAAACCCCCTATTTCAGTATTTCCTTGGGATGAGAATTTGACTGAATAACCTTGATGGAATATGTATATATATATATATATATATATATATATATATATATATATATATGGGACATATTGATCTAAATTAATGTATGATGCCAGTGTTGAGCTGATTAATTCTACCCAGAGAACTTGTGCCATAGTGGATGTCTTTGTGGAACTACCCATAGTTGGCATCATGCGGTTCTTTTTCAGACTTCGCTTGTCCGAGCGAAATCAAAGGTGCCTCTGCTGGTGACAGCCAAGTAGCGCATTCTTATTTTGAAACACGTGTTTGAAGATGATTAATCAACAATCAATTATGCTCATTCGAAGTACCAACTTTCCATTTGGGGTACATTTCCAAATCATACAATGGTGCGCTAAACAGAACAGTTTTCTAGGAAACGTGGCTTAAGTGAATGATCAACTTGAGTCTCAGTTTCACTGAAACAGTGAATTATTACTTTTTGCCTAAAATCTACCAGTTCCGATTTCCCGCTGCTCTCACCATTCTTGCTGGCATTTGCTGGACATAGCAGGCAACGTCGGTTGGAAAAATTCTATTTCATCAAGTCATGAATAGGACTACCCTTCTTTCAAGAAGGGAAAAAGTATTCATTCTAATGAATACCTACTGGATACATAAACCATACTAAACGTCAACCTGGATGTAAGTTTGTACGACAATGTGTCAAACTCGGAAGGGGAAGAATGAAATAAAGCAAACAGATAAGGAGGCAATATTAACAAAGCTTGAGCTATAAAGAGGAGAGAATGCTGAGGGGACTGCTGCACTAAGACATTCGCCAATCACAGGAGCGCAAGCTACTTATCTGGGAAAAACAAGCACAAGCTGCTGGCATCCCCGAGGAAAGAGAGGCCAGAGATGAAGATGGCAGGAAAAAGAACAAAGGAGACAATCTTAGAGGAGATGCAAGTGTGAGATTGAGGTAAGGAAAAGTGCAAAGGTGAGAAGAGCGAGTGGAGGGAAGGAATCACACACTAGTGAAGTAGTGAGAGAATTCTAGAACTAGTACAATATTCCAACTAGAGAAATTTCCTTGATCTACTACATTAACAATCACTTAATCAAATCGGTCAGAAGGTTGACGAGTGGGTCGCACATCTGGGTTATAGTTTGATCCTGATTTTGAATCTCCACTCTGTGTGGAGTTTGCGCACTCTCATCCTGCTTACGTGTTTTTTTCCCCCAGGTACTAAGGATTAAAGTCCCAAAACATGCATACTAGTTTCATTATACATTCATTATACAGTATGTGGCCTGTGATTGATTTGCGACCAGCGCAGGGGGTACTCCGCCTCTCGTTGGGAAAGGTTCCAGTTCACCCAAAACCCTAATGAGGACAGGCACTATAGAAAATAGATGGGATGGTATTCTTTTTTTTTTTAATGGAAGGGAGGATTTCTCTGATGGTTCTGAACTCCTGTTTCAATGTTGAGTAGATTAGTGGAGTACACCAAAAAATCCACCCAGCACCCCAGGTGTCACTCACAAGTTGAGATACAAGTACAGTGGGCACGGAAAGTATTCAGACCCCCTTAAATTTTTCACTCTTTTTTTATATTGCAGCCATTTGCTAAAATCATTTAAGTTCATTTTTTTCCACATTAATGTACACACAGCACCCCATATTGACAGAAAAACGGCTTATCCTGTTCAGTGTTGCAGAGAGCTAGGACCTATCCCAACTAACTTGGGGCAGATCCTGGACTGGTTGCCAGTCAATCACAGGGCACATCTTGAGACAGACAACGGTTCACACTCATATTTGCATCGTCCCTGAGTGGTAACTATGCCGTCAGTGACTTTGGTGAGCCATTTGAATCCTAATTTTCAAATCATGTATGTATGTACAGTGGGTACGGAAAGTATTCAGACCCCCTTACATTTTTCACTCTTTTTTATATTGCAGCCATTTGCTAAAATCATTTAAATTCAATTCCCCACATTTATGAACACAGAGCACCTCATATTGACTGAAAAAAAACAATTGTTGAAATTTTTGCAAATTTCTTAAAAAAGAAAAACTGAAATATCACACAGTATTCAGACCCTTTGCTCAGTATTTAGTAGAAGCACCCTTTTGAGCTAATACAGCCATGAGTCTTTTTGGGAATGATGCAACAAGTTTTTCACACTCGGATTTGGGGATCCTCTGCCATTCCTCCTTGCAGATCCTCTCCAGTTCTGTCTGGTTGGATGGTGAACGTTGGTGGGCAGCCATTTTCAAATCTTTCCAGAGATGCTCAATTGGGTTTAAGTCAAGGCTCTGGCTGGGCCATTCAAGAACAGTCACGGAGTTGTTCTGAAGCCACTCCTTCAGTATTTTAGCTGTGTGCTTAGGGTCATTGTCTTGTTTGAAGGTGAACCTTCGGCCCAGTTTGGGGTTCTGAGCACCCTGGAGAAGGTTTTCGTCCAGGACATCACTGGACTTGGCCGCATTCATCTTTCCTTCGATTGCAACCAGTCGTCCTGTCCCTGCAGCTGAAAAACACTCCCACAGCATGATACTGCCACCACGCTTCACTGTTGGGACTGTATTGGACGGGTGATGGTCTCATCAGACCAGAGAATCTTATTTCTCACCATCTTGGAGTCCTTCAGGTGTATTTTAGAAAACTCCATGCGGGCTTTCGTGTGTCTTGCACTGAGGAGAGGCTTCTGTCGGGCCACTCTGCCATAAAGCCCCGACTGGTGGAGGGCTGCAGTGATGGTTGACTTTCTAGAACGTTTGCCCATCTCCTGACTGCATCTCTGGAGTTCAGCCACAGCCTCTTTGGGTTCTTCTTTACCTCTCTCACCAAGGCTCTTCTCCCCCAGTTGCTCAGTTTGGCTGGACGGCCAGCTCCAGGAAAGGTCCAGTCGTCCCAAACGTCTTCCATTTAAGGATTATGGAGGCCACTGTGGTCTTAGGAACCTAAAGTGCAGCAGAATTTTTTTTGTAACCTTGGCCAGATCTGTGCCTTGCCACAATTCTGTCTCTGAGCTCTTCAGGCAGTTCCTTTGACATGCATTGTGCGCTGTAAGGTCTTATATAGACAGGGGTGTGGCTTTCCTAATCA
This sequence comes from Phyllopteryx taeniolatus, assembly GCF_024500385.1. NCBI lineage: Eukaryota > Metazoa > Chordata > Actinopteri > Syngnathiformes > Syngnathidae > Phyllopteryx > Phyllopteryx taeniolatus. The sequence continues at coordinate 24,285,230 of NC_084504.1, forward strand.
AGTCCAATCAGTATAATCAAACACAGCTGGACTGAAGGAATGAAGGTGTAGAACCATCTTAAGGATGACCAGAAGAAATGGACAGCACCCGAGTTAAATATATGAGTGTCACAGCAAAGGGTCTGAATACTTATGGCTGTGTGATATTTCAGTTTTTCTTTTTTAATAAATCAAGTGAAAAATTTACTTCCCGTACCCACTGTAAATATGAGCTCGGTCACGGAACAAATTCAACTCGTGTGTCAAGGGGTGTGTGCGTGCGCGCACACACACACACACACACAGTATAGTCTTAACGAGGCCCATATATCACAGTAGCAGGAATAAGATATGCAGGATTTTGAACTGAATGTTAAATTTATTCCAATCAGGTCATCCATTCAAGATGTTATCACAGTTCTCCCAGTGATATTACATTCACAGAAATGAGACAGCCAGGAAGTCAGGTGGCCTTGACATTTGGCCAAAAATCTAATCAGTAAGTAAAATCTGAGGAAATACTCTTGTGGGCCTCGAGATGTTACATTTAACAGAATGGGACACCCATCTCTTGCTGGTGCAGAGTGGGATTAGATTTGCTAATAATCACCATGCAGATTTAACACGTGACTTTAACACAGTGTGAGTGCTGGGGCACATACACACGTGAGGTAATGAGCTGTAAGGCTGTCTGATGAATTCAAGCATAAACAAAGGAATGTTGCAGACACCGTGGGGTTGACTGGATTACATGCCAGGCAGATGTTAATTCCTTTAGCTAATTTTTGACACAACATCTACAAGCCCGGCCAGCCGTAAAGCCTCTGCCACAGCGCGACATGACTGCAACGCGGCTCTTATGTTGTCACAACTGATGAAGAGCAACGTATCATCCAATGTTATCGATTCTCGACACACACTTTGTCAACTCCCTTATTTAAGAAATCCGAAATATGCGAGGTGTCACTCAGTGTGACTAACCCACAGAGGAAGACAGGAGGGAGATTGAGTCGGAATGCTGTAATGACTCAAGTTAGTCAATACACTGAGGCCTTTAAAAATGTTTGCTGACACTCAGGCTTTATACACAAAAGAAAGCGTTTACTGTACGTCCAAGATCACCAGGTGGCATGCTGATTTGACTGTTACATGACATAAATTCACAGAAACAAGTTGTGAATGAAGTGAATTAAAAAGACTGATTAGGATGGCATTAAACTAAATTAAGTATTCCATATTGATACATTGCAATGCACATTGAGGTATAAATAAAAACATTTTCATGTACATAACATGGGTCACAGTATATTCGTTAACATTTTGTGTGTCACTACCTACTTATTATATCAAAATGGGACAAATTATGACCTAATCTCTCATTCTGAAATACTAATTACATTTTTTATGTCGAAGGGTTGATGAAACTAAATTATCTGCTTCTCCTCTGCAAAAAAGCAACTACAACATAATTTGCTTTATCTGCTTTACATACTGCTGTGAGAAGTCGTCAGCTACAGTACTTCAAGTTTTAGGAGATATTTCAGAATTTTAGACAGAATTATTGTTAATTTAGATTTACTGTAGTGTAAAAATTCCCAAGAAGTCTTAGTGAATGGAATTGATATCATGGATATGGTTAAAACCTTGGTGGAAAGTATTAGCATTGACACAGAGTGTCAAAATGTTAGAAATATCATATACCTGAATGGGTAGGCCATTGATTATTATTATTAATTTTTTCTCAAAAATGAGGCCATGTAAAAATTCAGCAACTCAACAGATTGACACCAAACTGCGGTGGGAACAAAATGGATAAAAAAAAAACAATTTCATGCATGTTTGGGCAATGTTATATTAGCAAGCAGTCCATTCAGTCTATTAGGATCCAGCGTGATGGACTGGCAGGGAGATGAAACAGAACATAAACTGTGCTTGTTTGTGTGTGTGTGAGTAAAAGATAAATGTAGGACTTAGGAAGGAAAAAGATCAATGCTGAACAAGAAATGAGAAGTGTTCTACCCTTTAGTGAAGTGGGTGTGCAGCAACAGTGGGTGGAGCGAAACATGCCCAAGTGGCGCACAAAAACAATCCATGTGGCGATATGCAGCACAAACAAATATGATGGAAGGCAACAAGTTGGGCTGAAGAGACGCTTGAGGATGAAGAGGACTGGAGGGATGATGAGAAGAAACAACACCAATACCGAGTGGCCTCCAAGCCTTTGAAAAAATGTCCAAGATAAATGGGGTGGACTGTTACAAGAGATAAATCGGACAGGAAGAAAGCAAGGTGGTTTTGGAATTGCCTTGTGAGCAGAAGATGAAAATAAAAGCATGAAGTCGGTCCAAAAGATAAAGGTTAAACGGGCTGCATTTATACAAAGTCTTTCTAAGAATTTTCTTTGGTCACTTTTACAACACTGAGTAATTCACAAAAAGGATAACAAATGCGACCCTGGAGACGTGAATGGCTCATTTACATAGTGATGATGCACCATCAGGAACAAATGGGTTTCAGCACCATGTTTAATACTTTGAAAGAACTTGGGATTGATTGACAAGGACCAATTAATGTATAAAAAATTGGTGGTTTCCCTTCACAGACTGACCAAAAGAATTTTCCTTGGTAATCCTCAGACTTTTATTAATAGATGTTTGGAAAGTGTCTACGTTAAATTATACACCGATGAGACACTGATAACAATTTCCTGAGAGTTCAGTACAATCATTACCTTAAGTGTCCATGTCTAGACGTAGTCGATGGCTGAGGTGCTTCTTTGGGTGTGAGATATATAAGAAGGGTCTAACGGGACAAGACAGATTGTTGAATAGTGCGCAAAAACACTCCTCAGTGCTTATCTAAGCTTTCTTTTATGGTCTCTTGATTTAGTGGGAGGACTGCAATGTGATTGCAGTCATTTGCTCAGGAAATTAAGCCACACAAATTGGAATATGCGTTGCTAATAGGAATTGGCAGAGGGCGTAAATGTCGGTTACCGAAAACAGACTGTACTGTAAGAGTGTATGCTTTCAATTACATTGGAAAACTATAGGTACAACCCCCCACATGTATGTGAAAGCGTGACAGTCTGTCTATATATATATATATTTTTATATATATCGCAGAACTAGTATGAGACATTTTTGAATGAAAAGTGGAATTTAAAATAAAGCCACATTGCACGTCTGTTTGCTTCACCTTTCAAAGGGAGAGAGAAAAGCTGCTGGCGAGGGCCAGGACCTCAACATGGTTATTTATTTTGATAGGAAATGCACTCCGGACTACAAAATGAATAGGTGACCTTTTCGGGGGTGAGAGTCAATAAAAGTGTATTCTAAGTAAACCTCTCTTTGTTTCAACTTATAGTCTGTATTTGTAACGTGTTACACAATTTCACTCAACTTTCCAAGCGCACACAAGTACATATTAAACAAGAAAAAAAAACCAAAGCTATTTCAAAGAATCCTGTATTTTCATGTCTGACAAAGCTAGTGAGAGACGTAGGTGGACTAACAACTTTGACTGCCAATTATTCAAGGTGAATGTTTTATTTAAATGACTCCCATCTGTCCTAAGCAAATCCCAATTAGTCGGAAATTGTCTGACGATGTACCGGATCCGGCAAGCCCTCTCTCCAAGGAACCAGGAATACTTTATTAATCCCGGTGGAGTTTTAGACTCAAGTTGCAGCTTCAATTAGTTACATTGCAGTCCTTTGAGCAAACAATCAGCCAGAGATGAGTTTGTACTGTAATAAACCACGTGCAGCACATTGGTAATTAAGATGTGTTGGGATCAATTTAAGAACTGAATTGTCTGATCTGATATTAATGACTCCCATTAGCTTAGTGACCCAAAATGCTGCCATAAAGACATGAAAGTGGTGAGAATCAGAATTTAAAGATAAGAGCACAGATGTGTGGAGGAAAAATGACTATTGCATAGTTAACTCTGACGATGGTAAACACAAGCATATTTTCACTCATTGTGATGGTTGCGCATGCCTTCAGCAGCAGAATGGAGAATCTTTATATGTGCTGGGTTAGAATAGTAGTCACATGAGGTCTGTAATTCAAGAAAATCACATTATGCTAACACTGGCGGTCTGCTGAGATTGGGAGCAATAACCGAGCAAAATGGAAACGTCTTCATTACAGATAGATGCCTTCTGTATCCCGGGGTGAATTTACAACGCACAAAGTCATTTGGCATGACTATATATCTCCAGAAGAGTGACAGATGGGCTGAGGGAGCATAATGGTTCATTAAAATAAGAATGAGGGAGGAAAAAAAAAAAGCTAATGATAGAAACAGTCATCAATAATCATATATCCATCGACTAATATAAACCAAAATCTGCATCTTCAGACTAGCCAAACAGGTATTACCTGGAGAAAATATTCTACTGTGGGGACCCGCAAGAGGGAGACTTTCACTCGGGGAGTGTATCTTCAAGGGATGGGCAGGAAATGAAAGTGACTAGGGAGTTGTTGGCTTCAAAGGGAGTGGTTGGCTGTTTGATGTGAAAACACTCACTTGTGTGTGGAGAGGAAAGTGACATGACTGGATCTCGTCTTATTTACCGCATCTCCACACTACACACTAACTCAGTGATTCATAATTGCTGTATCTTTGTTCATCTTTCTATGCCAGCAACATATAGTGAAAGGCAGAACAATTAAATGCTGTTCCACTAGATGGCGGAGGGTACAATTAACCAGTGTAACCGATTGTGTTCAATGAAACAGGTCCAGATTTCACACCAAGTTAGTAAATCTGTGAGGAAACCGATATTATTTCAGTAAATGTATGGCAGATACTTTTTGTAACATTTTCTTTGGTGGTGTGCCATGAGCCTTTTCATGTAAATTGTTCCTTTCCTCAATAAAGGTTGGGAAACACTGCTCTAACTTACTAACCAAGCAACAACCTCGGATGCCAGACCAAAATTATTATGTACACTCCTGTGTGTGTGTGTGTGTATAAAGCAACACACCAATATTTTGAACTGAAAAATAACAACTGAAGTTCTGAGGCACGTTTAAGCTCCTACTGTCTTTATTTATTATAAACATGCCAAAAAATTATAAAGACTAATGTCAACTGTATGCACATCAGTGATACTGATACAAAACCTCTAAGAGGCAGTTGTCAGCTGACTTGAATGAAGAACAAGAGAGTTCCAATTACCAACTTTCTATTTCCGAGCCTCCAGGGAACCATACTCTCGAGTTCCAGTCTGGGGAATAACTGTGCATTAGTAAAATGAGGATGCACTCTGACTTTTTGTTTATTTGAAAATGTCATGTATAATTCGTTTACTAGATCAGGCGACATTGTAATTGTAAATAACTATCATCTGCAGAACAGCTGGAACACACGAAGGTTTTGAAACTGGTGTTTCAAAGTTAATGCAAATGGTCAAAAGTAAACTAAGATGTGTCGGGCAAAGAAAACTGCTTCCGTTTTCTGAAATTTGCATATCTGAGTAACCCCCCCCCCCCCCACCCCCACTCCCAGTAATATAAAATACGTAAACATTAACTACAGCGGAGTAAATTAATATCCTCAAAAATGTATGCTGCACACTTATGTTGTTATTAATTATGTGTATTCTAAAGTAATAGACATTCAAAATTTTGATTGCAAGTGAATGTCAGTCTTCGCACTGAAAAAAAAGGTAAAACAATAAAATTATAAATGATTACATTTCAGTTTAACATTACATGTTAGATTTTCTAGATTTGTTGTTTAACAATAACTGGCTATGTTACATTTTTTGGCGCACCCAGTATAACAGATTGGCTGCTGTCTGGCTGTGAAATAAGCTGCTTTTTGCAAGGCAGTGTAAATACATTGGAGCCCGACAGATACGGTATTTCTGGAGACTGTCAATATCGATATTGGGGGCAAAAAGGTCAGATAACTGATATATCAGCCAATATAATCAGCTGTCTGATTTAAAGTGCATACATTTCTTGAAGTCTCTGCGCCCTTTGCACAATGGTCATTGCACTGGACTATTGTTCTATTAGTCATTTCAAACTGCTCTAATTGCTGGAGGACTGCATCTTTTTGCCCAATTGTCAAAAAAATTAATAAATAAATAAATTGTACCGGCATTACCAGATTACTAGCAACCTTTTATTGCTCAGCGACTGTTGTTGTTTTTTCCCTAAATGTCTTTATGCCTCAAAAGTACTCTCTGTCAATTGACTGTCTGTTGTCGTACTAGAGCGGCTCCAGATATCGGAGACAAATTCCTTGTGTTTTTTTGACATACTTGCTGAATAAAGATGATTCTGATTAATCGGCCCATCGCTAAATCAGTCGGGCTCAATAATATATATATTGTTTGCTGCTTTGCCTCGCCGAATTACATTATCTTATTTTACTCTTTTAAATCAATACAGCTTTGCTAAAGGACCATACAAACCGTTCAGAAATACTTCCATTATTACCGTAAAGGGATTCAATTAATACCGTGATATGAATTTTAGGCCATATTGCCCAGCCCTACCTTCTAACTTTTTACCCCCAATATTTTGAGTTTGATCCACTTAAATCGATCAAGCCATTTTACGGCACTGCGCATATGTTTTGCGCATGTGAGTTAAACAATCTTCGATCATCGTCCAGAATCTGGATTGATTATGCAAATGTATTTCGCTGTTGAAGCTTCTGCAGCAACCCATACCCAAGTAAAATTATCCGGGCTAAATCTACGGAGGAAACCACATTATTTCATCGGAGCATCATGTTTTCCTGTTTTCGTTGACTCGGAAATCTACTTGAGTAACTCACTTAATATCACTTGACCTGACATTTCTTGTAATGTGTCATTCTGTAAATATAACTGGCACTGGCGATATAGTGCCAAGACATTGTATTGGATATATTAAACATCAAAACTGACATGTAAAAATAAATAAATAAATAAATAAATAAATAAAAATAAATACAAAATAAAAAGAAGCTGTCAATATTTTGTCACAAAACTAGCCAAAGAGGGGCTTTTCGAAAAAACTGATTTGTATGAGAGTTTTAAATTAATCAATGTGCATGTATACGTAATTATTCAAACTTATCGTATTATATCATGAATATATGGGGCCAGTAACGGTTCTGACAGGACCACCACTCAAAAAGGCTTCATGTTGGACCCTGTACTACTGCAAACATAACGCACTGAACAGTTTTGACTTATATTTTCCCAACAATGAATATATGCCTGCATATGTGGGCACAGTTGCTGACTACATTTTCGAAAAAGTAGTCAGGCTGACATTACAAAGAACGCTCGTGTGAGGCTGCTGTACACGCGTGTACTTCAAAATCAAAAATATGGGATTGTGTTGAAGTGGTGTTTTCCAGGGACACAAACTGCCATTGTCATTAGTACTCAATGGAGCAGGTCGTTCTTTGTTTTGATGCTGCTGTCCTTGTAGATGAAGAACAAGACTCAAACCATGCATTATTTACTGAAAGTCAAAGAGACAAACACTGTGAGATAACCATGACTGCAACCCTCAATCAAAAGCGAGGGACCCTTCATGAATAATCAACAGGATGAAAGGGAATAAGTCAGGAAACATTACTTTCTTTTCATGAATATAAATACAAAGTGTGTCAAGTTTTGACACAAATCACATTACCTTCCAATGAGTTTGCACAGGTACTACCAAACCTTAAGCCATAGCACCAAAACAGGATGACATTGACTTAATGAGCGAGCTTTTGAAGAAATGTTCCAGTCTACGGACTTGGGCTTAAGCAGCGCAGTAAGTAGCAAATAAACCAAATCAAATCTGTTAAAAGAACAATTAAACAGGCTGTGCATTCTGAAATTATTTTCTAAACCAAGGATGGCAAACACGCGGCTGCCTGGTTGTGTGTTTTTTTTTTTTATAGTTTCCTTTCTGCCCGTTCATTTCATACACAGAAATGTAGCCAGAAAGACGAACACACATCCCACAGTACGATTTGGAAGATGTGCTCAAGGGACAGTCTGACACCTCAAGCTTTTTGCGGCCATTAGATTTTCATTCCACTCTTTGTTCTCCCCCCAAAATTGTTAAATGCTCTTCTTTCTTTGGGGCATTGCGCCAAAATGATTGCTTCATAACAGCTGGGATATGATTTGGCTGTTGAACAATTTTCTGGGGATCTTTCATATCAACAGTAAGTGTGAGGCAAGTCTAAGATTTATTAAATGTTAAGAGCAAGAAAGGCTGTTACATTCCCTGTTGCCAAAGGGTTGGACATTTACACACATCTTCAGAACGACTCTTTTTGGGTATTCATTTGCTATAGGATCCAAATAAAAAGAAGAGGTAACTTTGGACGCAGGCAACAAGGGAGGCCGTTAAACATTACTCATTTGAATAGACTACCTAAACTTTAATGATGACCTTAGCAAAGTATCCCTTAAAAACCTCCCACAAAGCACAATTGTACCCTAAGCCTGACTGAAAATATCCTTTACAAATGTTAATTTGATCGGTTTATGTCTGCAAAACTGTTTTAAGTCCACTTATTCTATAATCAACAACCCCCAGCCCTTAGGCCCTTTTTTTTTTTTTTTTAAATTGTGGAATAAATAGCGAAGTAATATGTATTTCTATTTAAAACTATCAAAGTCCTCCAAAAGTTATTATAAGCTGTACATGCTTGTGACTATGTTGCACTTCAGACTGCCTCAGAGATACATTTCTAAATCAACCAGTCTCCTTTCTAGACCGACCCATACCTATTATTTCGATTATTTTGACGGACACTTGTATTTTACACAACAAAACAATCTCCAAGTCTTATTTAGAAGCACCTCAGTGGTGTAGTGGCAAGCTGGTCGACCTCACAGTCAAGAGGGTTCTCAAGTCACACGGCCTCTTGTGTGGTGTTTGCATATTCTATCCACGCTTGCACCTCCAAAACACATTACCCATTTACACGTTGCAAAAGCAGTCGCGTATCGACATATGGTAGCAGCATCAAATACGCCTCCCAAGGCTGAATAATATGGACTAGAAATAGCTCTCTAACCCTTAGTGCATGTAATAGGGCATGCTTCAAGCCTGTTTGTGAAGGGCTTATTTTCCTTGGCAAAATTATTTAAACTAAGCAATTCTTGTCATATCACAAAGGATATAGTTTTGTTAAATTATTGCTGTTAACATTTAAAATGTTTTATTAAAACGTATGAAGGATTGTGTTTCGAGGGCCACTTGCTCCAAGTTTAGAAATATATCATTGTCATTTGCTTTTGTGCTTTATTGGAGGGAATCAATTAAAATCAGAAATTGGATTTTGGGGAAAAAGTATCTTATTTTAAGGTCATATCCCCCAGCTCTAATGCAATGAAAATTGTTTTATGAGGGGATAGAACCATTATCTGCAGTCCCAAATAGGAAAAAAATTATACGTGGTATTTTGCACAAAAATATTCAACAATTCCCAAAGAGCATCGGCAGCAAAAAGTCAAACCGGAGTCAAAAAGACCTACAAAATGTCAAAGGCCTGGTTTTCCCTGAAATTTTTCTCCCTCAAAGTGCATCTCTCACACACTCACACACACACACACACACACACACACACAAGAACATGCATTATCAAGCAGGGAGAGGTTTTGCGTCTCATCCATTCCCTGGAGCAAGAAGTCAGGGTCTGGGATGAGGTGATAAGTGCACTGGGAAGCAGGCACATACACACACACTCGCTGAGAAGAACACATCGACCAGGACCAGAAAAAAAAAAAAAAAAAAAGACAAAAGAAAAAAATCAAAACAAAATACTGCTGTAATTCCTCAACCGAACAGCATTGAAATTAACTTGGAATACACAGTTTTGTTTAGGGATTCATTCCGGGTATATACACAAGCTAAATTATTATTAAACAATATGTTTGCAAGGTGATGGTGGTCATTTTGTAAAATGTAAAAATTGGGGTTTGCAGAGAAAGTCTAATCCCACACAGGATGCATGTTCATATTTACAAAACAAAATAAAAGCACACCATTAAAACAAGACACCATATATAACTTAAAAGACGCTTATTAGTTCTCTTTCAACAGCTAGGCCACAGGTGTCAAATTCAAGGCCCGGGGGCCACATCCGGCCCGCCACATCAATTTATGTGGCCCGCGAAAGCAAATCAAGTGCGTTGACTTCATGTTTCTTGATAAAATAACAACATTGCAAATCGTCTTCCCTTTTATATAACGTTGATTGCAAACATTTTTGTTACCAATCCCCATTTCAAAATAAACGGAATTAACAACTTTTTACTGGCTTCTGGTTTCAAATATATTTATTCATCGATTTTTTTTGTGTATATGTAATAATATGAGGCAATTGTACATTTACTGTATATGTGTTCGTGCTCATGACGGACGGCCCTCTGAGGGAAACCATAATTACGATGTGGCCCGCAGCAGAAATGAATTTGACACCCCTGATTGGGTAACTTTAACCATGCTACCATGACTCGTAGGAATTGAATTTACAAGTGATGATGCAGCACTAGGGCAGCTTGTAAATCTCAAGATTTGGAATTGGTAGCAGCTAGGGTACTAAGCCTGAATGCTAAGTGGAAAAGGGCCAAATTCAAAATTTGGTTTCTCCCAAGGACCAATACTTTCCCAAATCTATCATGTTTTGCAAGCAGATCAACATAAACTATAAATAAACTAATTGATAGCGCACAGATGACATGAATTTACCACAACAAACGTGAATCAAAAAGCCATTTGTCTAACCTGCTTGATGATGAATAAAACCTTTACTAACAAACAAAAGGTCACATTTAATTAATGTGTAAATGTTATATTGCATTTCACGTTCATCCTGAAATTTCACCCAAAAGCAGAATATCCTTAAATGTTTTGTGAGTAGTGTATGTTACAACGGGGATTCCCAAACAGTAGTGAGTATTCGCAAGTATGCACAAGATTCAAAGTGTTAGCCAAGTATTTGGGATTTTGTTTTGGTTTTTTTCAGTTGAGGGTATGTACAGGAGAGGTGGGTTGTGTCATCTCAATTATGTTGAAGCAGATGTGGTTTTTAAAGAGGTTCTAGAGTTATCAAGAACATTTTTAACATCTTTCTCCTCTGACCTTTGAGACAGTAAACTAGTCGACAATGAATCTACAGCACATCGGCTGCTTGTAGTCAATTACTGTAGTATACGTCATTTTAACTCAGTTGCTTGAAGACAAGATTAATCAAGAGTCAATTCCACACGTTGGATGTATTAATTGATCAACAAGCCCATCTCTAGTGGACCGAAATGAACATGAAATGTTGAGTTAATTTTCTGTATGTATGCATGTGTCTTGGCCACATGCCCTTATTAGTCCACATTCAAAAACACTGTTTGAGGCATTTTGGCAAAGTGAAAAATAAAATTATACAACTGTGAAACTAGAGTATGGGAGAAAAGGTTTAGAGAACTGTATGCTTGCGTGTGTGTTATTTGACTGACTAGTTTCTTTCTCTTGTCCTGCTCGGTCGGCGGCTCCTCATCGTCACTCAGCTTGGGCTCCTCAAAGTGGCTCATCAGCATGCAACTGCAAACATAATAATATTCAACTCAATATTAATAACCATACATATACTTGCACTGCAGGAGACAACTTCAGGACAGGCGCTATGCGCACACGATGATGTTGCTTGCAATTCATATTGATTCATTAGAATGCCGAGCGCAAAGATAAGAAGCCTTCTGAGTCCTTGTAACTTTATTATGAAAACTAGATATATAGAAGTTTGGTTCCCCCCCCACTGATCTTTCCTTTGATGTTAACACCTGTATTGTGCTTGAGATCATCCAAATACAAATTGCCAGCATTTCAATGTATATTTCCCTCAGTGCAAAATGTATGAACGTAGCCGATAAATAATTCTCTGCCAAGAACAAAGAACACATTTAATTTTTGGGGCAAAGGCTTCTCTTCTGAGTGACACAACTTCAATGAAAAGCATGCATCTCCAAATGTCGAAATTCTTTTTTTTCTTCCAAAAAAGGGAAAAAAAAAACATTTCCTCCAAGATATATTATAAATAAATAAACACAAAAAATAATAATGTGGATGCACACAAGAGTAGTACAAGTACATAGTGCAGTGTATTACTATAACAACTGTAATTGTGGTAAATCCCAACTGGGTTTTTTATTTACTTTAACTTCTGTGTCAATACGCTCTATACTGAGTCCTGATTTGAGACCAGGGGTGTCAAAATCATTTTTGTCGCGGGCCACATTGTAGGTACGGTTTTCCTCAGAGGGCCATTTAATTGCCTCATCATATATTACACACAGACAACAAATTGATGGATAAATTGAAATTAGAAGTCAAGGATAATGGTTTGCTCAACTGTTGTTCAAGTAACTGTAAAAGGGGTTTGGAGGCAAGAATTCATTACTATTTATTACATATGAATATTATATAAAAATTTGGAACAGATTTGAGCAAGAATCATGGAAGTTGATGCACATGATTTGCTTTCGCGCGCCACATAAAATGATGTGGCGGGCCGAATCTGGCCTTGAGTTTGACACCTGTGGTCTCGACAGAGCAAATTGCTTATTCAGAGCACCTTAAAGAGTGGATGGAGCAAGTGGGGGTGGGTGAGGCAGGCAAGCGGTGAGAAGAGACAGCGAATAGTGGGATCGATAGATAACTTAAAATTGTTTATCCAGAGTATTTTTGCAAGTGGAATGAGTGGATGTGCGCGAAGCAGGGAAACTGAGAATTGATGGCTCAAATCTAATCACTTATTCATAGGAGCTTTGCGAGTGACGCAAGTGGATGGTAGATGTACATCCACCATACACACAGGCAATTTACTGCATTTTCTTAGTAGAAAATTCAAATCTGTCACTTTGCTGTGAAGCACAGAAAGCATCAACCATTAGATACAGAAACATCCAAACTAACCTTTCTGTTAAAGCTTTGAGTTAATTTTTTTCCTGGCACCTTGACAGAGAGAAAAGAGCAACATCGACAGAAGAGAGAGGGGCCCCTGCATGGAGCTTAGAAATTACTCTGATGCTTCAGCGACACAGCGCACAGACATACTCAGACGCAAATTCCCTTTCAAAGGACGACGGAAGTATTCCTTTCCCCGAGCTGCACGGGACATTTTCTCTTCAACTGATTGACTTTTTTTTTGTTTTTTTTGTTAATGTGCTCCTGCCAGCGGCACTCATCCTCCCTCAGCTCATCAGTCACCATCCAGGACTAAAGACGCACACTTTCAACCTTGCGCTTATCATGAGCGTGGGAGAGACGCTACTGACAATCATGGTTTAATGAAAAGAAACTGGGATGGAAATTTGTGTTCCAGCACTACATTTGCGGTGCCTGCAAGGTTCTTCAGTTCTTAAAATCTTTCTGGAGAAAGAAAATGCCTTAAATAGACTGACTAGGCCTCATTTCAGTCAGCACAAAGAATTAAGATGAAGAACCTGATGATGGCCAAAAGTCATTTGTATGACCGAATGGAAGTGCTGCGAGGGATTTTGAAATTTTAAACTTCCTGTTTTGATCCATTTCTGTTATTAGCCAAAGTAGGTACTGACCAACTTTTTTGCAAAAGAAAACATATGAGTTCATCTGTTTCTGCTGTTTGCCAAGAAGGAACACTGAGTGAAGAGGCCGATTGTTATCTGTGCGTGTGTTGTTTTACATTAGGATTAGTAATTATTACATTTTATACTAATGACATTTCACGGAAAACAAAAATACCGTTCCTCATTCATCATTTAAGAGAGACATAAAAGAAAATGTTACTTTTCAATTGCGTGTATACAAGTAGTTGGGTTTCTGCTCGACTGACTCTGCTCTAGAGGTAGAGTTGTGTTGTTTTAATGTTTAACATTCCATATTAGTTAAACACATTTTACATTTATGTGACTATAAATGTAAAAAAACATGGCCACTTCTCGATCATCATTTAAAGGAGACCCAACGAGTGTGAAATTAAATACCCAATTAAATCTTTTGTCAGTTTCCTATTTCTGAAAATATCTGGGAATATCTGAATTTTGCCTAGCTATAATGCAACAGTGGGGCTTATTTAAATAATACCGGCACCACACTGAGTTTTCTACCCATGACTAATCAGCTACACTGGCTGAAAATCTCCCATTTGCAAGCCACTGACAGGGTCCGGCTGCACTACGAGGCAGCGCGTTGAGCAATGGCTTATTTGCATGAGACACAACCATCCCCCAAAACAGACTGATTTCAACCAGGATGACACAGGTGTATGTTAAATCTTTATCTTTTGTGTATTTTGACCGAAGAATGTCAGAGACCTGTAAATATAGCTGGGAACTGGTTTAAATTGCAAAAATAATGCATGTCTTCTCTAAAAAAAAATTGTAAGGTATTAATATTGACCGGTTAACTTTTGTTAATTCATTAATCAGACAAACATGTATACTCACTCTTTGTAGGTGCTCGTCTCGGGATCTTCCGTCATCACGTCGTGCAAAGACTCGACACAGATGTTGATAATGCCACAAAACTTATCCTGGATCACACTGGATGACAGACAAACAATCGGGTCACAAGTCATGGTCACTGATGACATTTGAAAATGTTTGTATCCAGTAAAATTAACGAGAGCATCATCGTAACGAAGAGTCACAATCTGTTTAAGCCTGCCAGTGATTAAGTGGCTGTCAAAAAAACAAAAAAAAACATAGCCACCCAAAGGAAAGTTGATCGATCCCATCTATCAGTGCTCTAGTGCTTCCTTCTTTTTTTAGGCATGACCATTGACACGTCGCTTCTGGCATTTGAAATTAACCTTTCTATTTGCGACATGCACACAAGCGGGAGCATCTCAATATATCACAGTTCGAAGAGCAAGAAAGGCAGAGGCCAATGGAAAAAAAAAAACCAGCCCAAAACGTCACACACTCTTTAGAAGGCTTGCAGGGCCTGAATATATTAATAATTGCACATGTTGGCTGTAAAAAAAAAATGCATCAGTTGTACAACTTTAAAATGACTCCGGAAAGTTGATAAATTTACTAACAAAAAAACACTGGAATTGGAAGGCCACATAATCACCGCCGGATAGCAATATCCAATTAAAGACCACATTACCACACAGTTAAACATAACACAACACAGTGACTTTATTCAACGTCCCCCAGTGATTACTTTTCTAATGGCTGACCAGTGCTTCTGGAGACTCGTGCTTTCAATTCAAAACAGTGAAAGTTGATATGAAAGCCAAACAGGCTGCATGTCAAAGACAAACAAGACAGTCAAGTCAATATTCTTTGTGGCCCCAGCTACTTGCAACACATCTACTTTTATTCACGGTAGAAAAAAAAAAAGAATAATCTATTTAAAATTTGCAAAATAACGGGGGTACAAATGATGAACTGCTATAGCGGTGGAAACACTGTTCTTGCGTCTGGATCCAGAATGCGTTTAAAGAGTGTGGGAGGGTATTTTCAGGGTTTCACTATAGAATAAAATATTTTCGGGGTATGGCCATCGCTTTTCGAAGTAGTTTTTGGAACGTAACCATGCGAAAGATTGAAAAAATCTTGAAACTCATTCACTGCCAGCCCTCCCATTTAACATGGATATTTGACTTCTAAAGACGTCAATGGCAGTGTTAAGGATACAGTAGACTCCTAAGAATAAATAAAAACTGTACCACTTTTCAGATATTCGATTGGAGGTTCCACTGTAATTAACTGAGATAATACCCATTCATATATTCACAGTTTAAGACTCTCAGCTTAACTCTCATCAACTTGAGTCTTTTTACTCCGCTGAACATCATGTTTCTGTGACACCAAGACATTGAAAATGAACATTGAAGTAAGTCACCACAACACCCCAGATGCACTAATTGCGTGTTGAAGCAGAACAGCAAAGAATAATTGATCTAGTCCATTGGCCACACTAAACAGTCAGCCACGTTTAATCACAGTGTCTTAACGAGGCCCTCGTCTGGTCTGCTTCACAATTAATTTGTAGTGCTAAACACTGCCCTTATCCATCGCTCTCTCTTGCTTCTAAGCAAATTAGCAGTACATTTACAAAATACTAAGAGCAGAAGTTGGAAAACTTCATAAACCTTTGCGCTACTCAACTTTAGTTTGACAACTTTGTGTCACTCTTAGAGAAAGGAAAAAAATAATTGGATGCATAATGGAAAATGAGGAACAAGATATGAGCCCCTTCCAATTTTAGTTGCGATTATACGCGGGATAGTTGATTTGTCATGCAGCGACCGACCAGCCAAGGATGTCATATCCGATTGGCAATGTCGAGCAAGCATGGGGGTGTGACAAAGGATTTCATGGCTGTCTAACGTTACACAATCAGGATTGCGGAAAATGTCAGTCCTCCAAAAATCTTGATGAGGAAGTGTATCACGACGCAAAACGGAAAAATCACTAGAAAAGCTTATCTTAAAGCCTACATAGCGAAGTTTCATTCAAAAATGTATGACATGGGGAAACTATTCACATGACCTCACATACATTCTTTCAAATAAGCGATTTTCTTTAAATAATAATAAAAAAAAAACGTATGTATGGATTAGCAATCCAAACACAGATGCTGCTTTTTCAACCCCGATACTGACTTTGATGTCCAGTTACCGTGGGAGACTGCAAAACCCATATCACATCCACATATCAGTCAACAAAGAACAGCAATGGAGATTTAGCATCTCTTAAGATTTATTTCTCAGCATGTACGGAGGCAGATTTGATCCAAGATGATACCGACGGCAGAGAGAAAACAGACTGTAAAGCACAATGCTGACTACTCCACAGCTACGGCACAACTACAGGGCAAGCTATTTTTGTACATTTCTTACAGGGACTACTCAAAAGTTACAATGGCTGAATCTGCTCAACGAATGAGTAATCCGCAATTCAGGTCACCCACACTGAATTTAGTAGGAAAGATTAGTACATCATAGTAAGTGGTTTTGCAAGAAGAGCCATGTTGAGCCAAGTAGGTAAAATGCAGTGGAAGAGGCGAACAGTAAACCCCGTTTTGTGGACGGATAGAGGGAGCCCCTGCACAAACGTTTGTCTATATTGATAGTTGAAAACCTAAATATACCAATAACTATAATCCCAAAATAATGTAATCAAAATTCATACTCATCTTCCATTACCCTTAAAAATGAATGATATTTTATTTATGATGCACTAGTAGGGCTGCGTGATGATAGGCTCCAGCACGCCAGCGACCCTCGTGAGGATAAGCGGTACAGAAAATGGATGGATATGCTTTTTTAGGCTCACGTTAAGTGTTTTAGTCCCCCCCCCCCCCCCCACCCAGTTGAGAATCACTGCTGTATACCGTACGTCAGCAGAAAATCTATTTTCATACTCCCACAGACTAGGCTAAGAGGCATAGAAAGGGGCTCCCCAAATACTCGTGAATGACTGACAGATGTGTCTTACCTGTTGTCAGACGGTAAGAGAGAAAGCAGTGCCAGAGAGGATAGCTTCCTCCTTTCAGGCTGTGTGATGTTGTCCATGCGGTCCACCCACATCTCAATCACACTGCCTAACAACTGGTCAATCTGGTAAAGCAAAAAGATGGGAAGCCATGTTTAAACAGACAGGGCTAAAATAAAGGAGTGGGTATTAAAGTCTTTGAAAGAGCCTGAATTAATCTTGTTGTTTGTGAGAATATACCTTCCCGTTTTTACTCTGCCTCATTTAGCAGCCAGCCTCGAAGAGCGGCGCTTGGGACTGTGGAGTGACAGCCAAGGGATTTTTCAAACAGCCTATTCTTTCCTTTTATCCAATTTGATTAAGGCCAAAATATAAACAGTAGGTGATTCATTTCCCTCTGGTTGGGTCAAAAACAATTTCAAAGTTTCAGAATAAAAGGGGTTTGAGCTTTGACTCAGTGCCTGGAAACAGGACGATTTGCAATTCCGTGGCTCATCACTTTGAGCCCGGTTTCTGAACGATTCACTTCTCACAGGCACTTTGAGGCGACATCTTTAACGGGCGTTGAAAGAGACTGCTGAGGAGACGGCAATGAAGGACAGGCACAGAATCTCACCTCCTGGCCAAGCTCGGAGGCCATCTGAGTGAGCAGCGACGAGAAGAAGCTGGAGTTCTGCAGCAGAATGCGGCCTATGATGCCCAAGTAGGTGGACATCACCACAGGGTATCTCTGTACCAAACACACAGAGCTGCTTTCACAAGAAGAAATACATACACATGCTTTAAATAACCAATGGATCAATATGCACTGGGGGAGTACAGTAAGCCCACTGACACATAGATAGTGGCCAACCATAACCTTCAACTGTGCTGAATGATCAATAAATGCTATCATAAGACATCTTTGTGACAGAAAAGAAAGGAAGAAAAGAAAACGTGACCAAGAACAAGGTTATTCATTCGAAAGTTCTATACCAATGAGTTTAGAATCAGCAGATAAGACATGCCGTACTTCCACAAATAGTGGACAGGGTGTTTATTTACTCAAATGCAGAGTGGGAAATGTGCCTACTAGGTAAAGGACTTTATTTTTACACACATTTTTGGAATAACAAAGGCATAATGCAACTTATGTCAAGTAAAAGGGGATTTAAAACTAGGTCTATTATGGAGAAACGCAGTTAAAGAATCCAAGTAGACTACGTAAATAGGCTGAGTAGCGGAACAAACAAGGACCCACGCAACTTTGTGGAGCAACCACATGTCAAGAGTTAGCATGAAATGTAATTGTTATTAAACATCATCTTCACATAACATAAGATTTTCTATAATTTTGCACAGGGAACTAATTTATTTGCAACACGCAATCACCACACTGAGTGACTCTTATGTTTTGGTTATTAACAGATTTCATATATGCTCAACAGTTAACTATTTGATGTCTGTACATGAATAGAGAATATAGAAAATGAGGCATTAGTTTTTAAGTGTATGACTCACTCGGTGATTAATCGCGGCACCAACTCTATGAGAGGGACAGACACCATTGGAGTCAAATTTGTGTTTAGAACCATGTACATACAGTAGTTGCAGCCAATGGGGCGCTCAGGTGAAGGGACAACTCACCTCGCCTTTCACTACACCTCTAAGGACAGCTGGCAGCAGGGGCTGGAACATGTGGGCTCCGAGTATGGGGCTAACCTTTAAAGCTATTTCTACCACCTGCCGTAACACAGAGAGGTGGAAGTTGAAGGACAAGTCAGCTAGGAGAATCGCAGGGAAATTGCAAGAACGCCTGCTATATAAATATATAAAAAATAAATAATGAATCAATCAAAAAATAAATAACACGTAGACATCTGATGATGGAAAAGACTGTGAAGTGCTGGGGGACATTGGGAGGCAAATGAGTGTCAGTAAAAACAAAAACAAAAAAGAGCTAGGAGAATCTTTGCCTTTAGTTGGGGCTGTGACCTGCAATATGACACGAAAGGTGAGTCCAAGACATTTAAGTGACGTTCATAAGAAAGTAGGAATACAAAGAACTGGCTTCAGTGCTCAAGTAAAAGCAAAAGTAAGACAATTAGAGACTCCCACTTCATGTTTATTATTAGTGTAGTGTACTTGCCAAAAGAAAAAGAACACACCCTCTATTAAACCTAGCTGTGTTTCCCTAAAAGTCACAGCTCTGTAGATTTTGCAGACTTCAAATGAATCCAATAAATAAGCACTCCTCCTCCCTCATTAGCCTTCACACAATTAAACCTCTGCATGAATCAATGGCATTCCCCTGCACACTGTGGAATTAATTAGCTCAGGTGTGAATGACCACAGGGAAAGGACAGATAAACATCACATCTGTGTCAGTCTATGATATTATAAATTCATTTGAACTTTTCAAGGAAACGCACAAATGTCGCCAAGGGTGCTCGTGTGTGTCATGAAGTGCCATTGAGTGGGCTGACATGTTTCTTGTCACCAGAAAAAAGGAGCCACACACATACTGGGTAAGCGCTCAGCATACAAGGACCACTAAAGCACAAAGATCATGCAGCAATAATAGTAGAGGGGGAGAAATACTGTATGTATTGTGTGGTGCTGCACAGAAAAGCATAGACAGAGAGTCATCGGTTTACAACGAGGTTCGTATGACAAATTGCGCCATATTCTATCACTACACTGATGCAGTAATAAAGTAAGAATTACAGAAAATATTTGGATGAACCGTACTTCTAGACCATGACTATAAAATCCACTGAAAAACAGTTAGTATGACAGCAGCTGAGCGTGCCTTCTTAAGCCGTGTGATGACATATTCTTTCTCTGCACAAACTACATCAGTGTACGCCGTTCGTAACCTCAAAACATTGTATGTCGCTACGTTGTAAACTGTGGAACCCTAAAAGCAGGAACAAACCACGCCTACCTTGAGCACTTGGACCTGTCCCTCATTCGTGATGTCTTTCAGCAGATCACAGAAGGACTGACACAAGGAGTCTGCATAGTTCTGTAAAAATACAAATAACGACCCTAGTGATAAGCGGTACAGAAAATGGATGGATGGATAAGAAATCACGTGAATACCGAGAAGCTGAAATGCTGAAGAACAAACGTTAATTTACGACAAACACTGCAAATATTGCACATCCATTCACAGTGGACACTATGCCACATTGAATACTAACACAAGTTTAGAACATTTAGAGCGATAGTCTTCTTCTGGCTCATAAAAATAATTCCTGTCATCATTAGCATCGTGGGGTGAGCTGGATCTTATTCCAGCGGACCTCCGCTGAGAGGGGGGATACCCGGCCAATTATACTGTAGATTAATTAATTACCAGTAACTGGATTTTCCCAATATTTGTCCGGTATTTTGATAGTCTTGCATAAAAAGTCTAATATTTGTAAAGGGTTTGAATGGAATACAGCAATCCAATTCACAATTCACAAATTCGTCTGTTTTATTCTGTGGAACCTTCTCCAGCTATTCGCTGAAAAACTCACATATTTGCATTTTTTGTGCTCTTTCTAAAATGCCCTTAGATGCCTGTCTAAATAAGAAAGTAGGACGGTAATTGGTGTCAGGGAAGTACAGTATCTGTTGAAGTGATGCTTCTGCCATGAATAGCAGGAGATTAATACATTCATGTAATGTTTTGTGCTTTTGATCCTCCAGTTGAGTCAGCTTGTATATATCTCACCTGGAGGAACTCCGTTGGGGACAAGTACAGGTAGGCATTGACAATCTGGAAGCATGTGCGCAGGTTCTCCGAGCTCAACTCTGGACACAAAAGGGCAGACATTAAAATGTTAAATAAAAATGCTTTGATTGACAATGCCGAGAGGGGTTTAGAAGGCAGGGAAAAGGACAAGTGTATCTGAGTAAATGACTCAGCACACAAGAGTGTTAAATGCACCAGTACATGGACAGAAATCACACTCAGTGTTCAGCCTAGGAAGGTCCACTATATCATGAATTGAACAACCAGCACAAGATAATTTTACTCGCTCAGCAACAGGTATCAGGATTGTAATGAAACCTATAACCCCAATTCCAATGAAGTTGGGACGTTGTGATAAACATAAATAAAAACAGAATACAATGATTTGCAAATCATGTTAGACCTATATTTAATTGAATACACTAAAAAGATATTTAAGGTTCAAACTGATAAACACGTTCCCAAAAAGCTGGGAAAGGGTCATGTTTACCACTGTGTTACATCGTCTTTTCTTTTAACAACATTCAATAAACGTTTGGGAACTGAGGACACTAATTGTTGAAGCTTTGTAGGTGGAATTCTTTCCCATTCTTGCTTGATGTACAGCTTCAGCTGTTCAACAGTCCGGGGTCTCCGTTGTCGTATTTTACGCTTCATAATGCGCCGCACATTTTCAACGGAAGAAAGGTCTGGACCACAGGCAGGCCAGTCTAGTACCCCCACTCTTTTACTACGAAGCCACGCTGTTGTAACACGTGCAGAATGTGGTTTGCCATTGTCTTGCTGAAATAAGCAGGGGCGTCCATGAAAAAGACGCTGCTTGGATGGCAGCATATGTTTCTCCAAAACCTGTATGTCCCTTTCAGCATTAATGGTGCCTTCAGATGTGTAAGTTACCCATGCCATTGGCACTAACACAGCCCCATACCATCACAGATGCTGGCTTTTGAACTTTCCACTTTGCATCAGTCCATCTTGGATGAGCTCGGGCCCAGAGAAGCCGGCGGCGTTTCTGGGTGTTGCTGATAAATGGCTTTTGCTTTGCATTGTAGAGTTTCAAGTCGCACTTACGGAAGTAGCGCCAAACTGTATTTACTGACATTGGTTTTCAGAAGTGTACCTGAGCCCATGTGGTGATATCCTTTACACACTGATGTCGGTTTTTGATGCAGTGCCGCCTGAGGGATCGAAGGTCACGGGTATTCAATGTTGGTTTTGACGCTTACATGCAGTGATTTCTCCGGATTCTCTGAACCTCTTGATGATATTATTGACCGTAGATGATGAAATCCCTAAATTCCTTGCAATTGTACGTTGAGGAACATTGTCCTTAAACTATTCGACTATTTTCTCACGTACTTGTTCACAAAGAGGTGACGCTCGCCCCATCTTTGCTTGTGCATGACTGAGCAATTCAGGGAAGCTCATTTTATACCCAATCATGGCACCCACCTGTTCCCAGTTGGCCTGTTCACCTCTGGGATGTTCCAAACAGGTGTTTGATGAGCATTCCTCAACTTTTTCAGTCTTTTTTGCCACCTGTCCCAGCTTTTTTGGAACGTGTTGCAGCCATAAAATTCTAAGTTAATGATTATTTGCTAAAAACAAACACGTTTATCAGTTTGAACATGAAATATCTTGTCTTTGTAGTGTATTCAATTAAATATAGGTTGAACACGATTTGCAAATAATTGTATTCTGTTTTTATTTATGTTGAACACAACGTCCCAACTTCATTGGAATTGGGGTTGTAATTCAGACAATTCCCACTGCATTAAAAAAGACATTACATTTACAAAGTGCCTCACCAAGAGCGATAAACTAGAAACTCGGCAGGATGAGCTTTCCTAATAGCCAGTTTCAGGATATGCAGGATGCCAGCGAATGAACAGCGCAGCCTGACAGAGGCTGCTCATCTAACAGCGTTAATGTGAAGAGAAATATTAACCACAACTTCATTTTAATCACTAAACACCTCTGACGTCATTAGGCAAGCATATCATATTTCATTGTTAACCTCCAGTGTTTGTCTGACCTTCGCTGTTGAAACGCATTGATAGTCAAGCCCAGTGTTTGAGGAGATATAATCATCACCTTTGGTATTTGTTCATTTAATTTCTCCAAAAGAAAAAGGCTTCATGTACACAAAGAAATGCAGCTAAAATACATCCATTCATCTTCAAGAGTTTTTGCCCTCATTCAGATTCAGGTTGTGAATGAGCTGAAGCCTATCCCAGCTGTCTTTAGGCGATAGGTGAGCTAAACCCTGGACAGGTCACCAGCCAATCGCAGGGTAAATAAATGATCCAGCAGATTGATAAATAGAGACAAATGATGAATAGAATGTTACAGTGTATGGCAGACCTCACAGAGCCACAGGTCACAGTGTCAATCACATCAGTCACAGCTGCCACAAGAAATCTGCCGTTGACCCACATAGTCTTGATCCATTTCTTCCAGGCCGGTATTTTTTTTATGGGGCAAGACCCCACTGCTGCATGAATGCGTACCTAAGTGATGCTTCTGAGAGTTTTTTGAACCAGAAATTATGCTGTGATTTCCTCGACTTCCTCCTGGCCAGAACAACAACAAATCTAAATTCTCTAGGAAAATGATATCATATTCAGAGTGCATTTATCTGTGACTAACATTGCCGTGAGGAAATTGAGCTTTGATTGCTCCACTGTCTGCAGATGTGTGTGTGTATCCTGTTGGTTTGGTCCAGCCCAATTTACAAGAGGAGAAAGGGCAGAATCTAAATCAAGGTGCTCTTATGATTCAAACAAGCTGGAGACATGAAGCAGTCTGAAAGTGTGCAAATCAGCAATTCAAAGATAAATTGATTGGGGCGGAAATTCATTCTCCCACACACACACAATTCCGTTGCCTTGATTATGAATTGAGCCAGTCACTCAGCAACGCTCAGGAATCAAGCATATGCTACAAGGTCATATGGAGAGTGGGACTTCCACCACGACCAACAGCCAACTCTTGGCTTGAATTTGCAGGAGTAAATCAATCAGACGAATTTATTAGGTGGCAAAACAGTTCGGCAACTACAATTAAGGTGGACTTCCATTCGCTCCACCTTACTCCAAAAAAAACCATGAAATTCTGCCTTGTAGTATTACAGTAATTAAGGCAAAAGACTAAGACTAATTACAAGCATACAGAAGAGCTCAGTTGTAAAAGACCACAGGGCACAGTGTACAGAGATTTTAAAGGAACGTGTGAAAATAATAGAAATGTAAAAGGAAAATACAAGGAATAGAAATGATCAAATCAGCCAGACAAAAGAGTACCTTGCAGCTAGAGTAAGAGTTACTATTTACATCAAACGTGCTTAGCTTGAAAGTAAACTGACAGACTAGACGACTCTGAGACAGAATCATAGTCGCCTAATATGAACGAAGTGCACTAAGACGTACATCTGCAGGAAATAGACCTGAAGGGACTTGGTAAGAGCCTGTCGCCTTGAGTTGATCAGAAAAAATAAACGGCATCTAATAAGTTTTGTTTTTTGGCATCTGGGGTGACCAGGTATGACAAACAGCTCCAATATGTTTTCTTGAATCTTCAGCCAGCTACAATGAGGCAAAAAATGATAATGGGTGCTGCCATCTGTGCAGGTGCACAGTCTATTCCTGAGGCTTTTTTTTTTTTTTTTTTTTTTTTTTTTTTACAGCATTCCCCGCCACATCAATATTCACCTCAGCAAAAGTGGAACTGTGACAATGAAACGTATTAAGCACAAATGTATTACAGCACTCAAACACAAAGCATCCAATTCAACAGACAAACATACATGCAGAGAGAGCAAACATTATAAAGCAATTCTTAATTTGAAGCAGACTGTGTAAAACTGGAGCTTTACAAAAACAATTGCATGCCCAGGAGATTATTCATTTTTATTAAGAACAAGACAAACGCTACAAAAATAGCTGGACATCGCATTACAAATGACACTCATGAGAAAGGATGAGCCCATGTCCACAACCCCGCAAACAAACGCCCCTTGTACAAGTAGCATATAGCCTCAGTGTCTGATGAAAACCATGATATATCGCCATTTTGCATGCTCTCCTCACCGTTTAGATACAAAGTTTATAGCTCATCAACCAACACACACACACACACACACACACACAAAAAAAAATATATATATATATATATCATTCTGCTAAGTTCATAAGAAACGTTCTTCAAATCCTACTTCTTCAGCCCACCTCTCCCACAGTCACAAGATGACTGAAGACTCCCTTCATTTTTTGTTGATAAATAAGTACAGACAAACTTGGCTAATGAATGGAATGTTTTAAGCAAAGAGGTATATTTCCGGTGAAATGATTCTGACTGATGTCTGCAGGTCAAAAACCGAGTGACTAAATTCAACAATTTATTTTATGCATCGTTTTTGATGACGCGAGTTTTTGCGGGCACAATTTTACCTCAAGAAGCTGAGAGGAACAAACTGCGAGTATCTGCTTGTCACAGGAAGCCATTATTTACGCATGCCCTCTTTACGAAATGGGCATTCCAGACAGGTCTGTATAAAAACAGTCCCTTTCACGCCGCATATTAAAGCTGGGAATTTTCAAATGTTTTTCCACCAACATGGAGTGGGACGGCCCGAAGTTGGCCAGCAATTTTGCCGACTTCTGAGGTAAACTCCAATTCTGGATGTCGACTGTGTGAAAGGCAATGGAGGAATACCGGAACAGTGGTGTGCTCTTGTGTCAGTCATGGTACCATCATCTGTATTATAAACGTATTTATAATATCTCTGCCATTTTCTGACGGGAATGTTAGACTTTCACCACTAAGTATAAGCAGTGCAAAGATGAAAAGCCATCTGAAAAGGAATAATCCAAGCACCTGCACACCATTGACACACCTGGAATACACAATGAATGAACTATGAATGTGTGTAAACATAGTAAGGTTGCAATATTGTGGCTACTGGTTCCCCATACACCCCATTGCACAACAATGGCAAAACCACCCAAGGACACAGCCATGGATTTTTCCTGCATATAAAATTTGTGACTTTGGAATTTTGGATTTTAACTGCTGCCCGGGCGCTTAAGTAGCCCCCTGCTCCAGTGTGTGCCACTAACAGTGTGTGTGTTCACAAATGCGATGGGTAAAATGAAGAAGAAGAATGCATGTGTTCATAACAATAAAGAATTTGTAGAAAACAAATAAATTAATTGGATGTAAATCCCATGCAAAGCCAGCAAACAACTGAAAGCCCTTTTTAAAATCTATTTATTTAATATATTTATTTTAAATGGTTGCTCACCAGATTAGTGGCATGAACATAAACACCTCAGATATAAATGGTAAAATAAAGGATCCACATTTTCTCTATTCTGATCATGGATTCATTGTGTTTATGCGACCTCAGGCGAAAACAATGAAGGGTAAAAGTGAGAAGAATTACACGCTTGTAGCTTTGAATCAAACATACCGGTAATTAGCATTTAATTTCACGTCTTCTACTTGCCAAGTATTGCCTTTCAAATGAGAAGCTGGGTATTCGGCAAAGAGTTGCCTTATTAGTGTGTCAAAATTTGAAATGGTGCAGTCTACACCAAGTCAAACAAAACATCTACAAAAGAAAGAAGACGGTGGTGGCCCTCAAGCACATGGCACACATCCCTCCATCTTTATATACCATCAGTGAGCTTAGCTGTCACCAGTTATGTCTCCACAAGCCTTGAATGACGCTCCCACCAGTGGAAACATTTATAGGTGAGGTATAAGAGGGCCGATTGTGTTCAGACGGCAGGCAAAACCACAAATATGAGGAAAAAGTGTTCATTTGGAGAGAAGGTTGCCCTTGAGATGAAAAGCTCCTTAAAGTCTACTTGTAAGTGGTGAGAAGAAAAGCATTTGTGTGCTATATACACAGACCATAGGTCAAGGGCGTAAGTGTCCACACTTATTGATTTTCTCAAGATAAATACGGTGGTGATGTCGAACATATTCCATCACTGTGCATCCCTCTGCATTACTTTTCCTATAGATTCACCTCAGACATATAATAAATAGCCAAAGGTTTCCAAAATATGTGATCACCGTATTTCTTCATATAGTGGCCAGGGGCATATTTTTGCTCCACTGCAGATGACCAAGAATCAACTGTATGAACATAGTTTTAGGATAAAAAATTCATTGATATATTTACTTAAAATGCTAAAAAACAAATAAAATGACTTATTGGTTAAATTGTATTTTTTTCCCCCTGTGAAATAAACATGGGCGCACACAACAATGTGGAGTGAGCACAAAGGCGACTGGAATGCTAATTGCAGATACAATTTTGCGACTTTGCAGTTAGAAGTAACAAATGAATCAAAAACCCAAACAAATTTACATTACATTTACAGGGATTATAAATAATTACAGAAACACTAAAAGGTACTGAGGGGTAAAACAACCCAACACTGCATGCTCCTTTTTTCATTGCAAAAACAACCCCCAATGGAATGTGGGAGGAAGCCGGAGCAGCCGGTGAAAAACCATCCAAGCACTGGGAGAACATTCAAACTCTACACATCAAGGGGGGAGTTGAGATTTGAACGCAGAACCTCAGCGGTATATGTTAACCACTAGGGCAATGACAAAATATATTAAGACTTAATAATTACATATGACGTATTTCAGCCAGAAGTTTGATGACATTTGATATGATATCAGTCTCAACTAGTTTGGTGTCTAAAGAAGAGCAACTTTTTTTTTTTTTTTGCTTCCTTTTAAAAATACAGGCATCCGTGATACAAATACAATGTTTATAGTTATAGTTTATTTTTTTATTATTTTTTTTAATACAAAACACAGGTTCAGTTTTATTGAAAATAATGTTTGAAAATGATATACAGGTTTCAAGGTCTTATTCAAGTACTATTGAGGACAAGCGCAATCAATTTAGCTTCTAAGCATTTTACAGCTGTAGTAAATTTTTCCACTTCTATAAATACATGGTCCCAACATAAGAAATTTTACTGTTACAAACATGTTATTATGTTATGAACTAAATTCTGTTTTGTGATATATATATATATATATATGATTTTGTGTGTTTTTTGTTTTACAATGTGAGGCGCAAATATCCCTCACTTGCAGGCTTAATATACACCAAAATCAATTACAATTCAAAGCTTTAAACGATGTGGTCCAGTTGCTTTGTGGGTATTGCAATTACAAACCTGGACAAGTCGGAGCAGCCAAAGTGGGCTCTAAGAATTCACTACCTTCATTTCTTTTAAAGCAGTGCATTTTATTACTCCTCACATACAAATACAGTGGCAGTAAATAAAACGGCTGTTAGATTAACGAACACGAGCTGTCAGCGCAATGCTCAAAACAACAAAAAACTGCTGCCGTTTATTCGTCTTTACTTCTTGTCGGTGCTCCACACGCGGCTGAAATATGTCTTACTTGGGGGGCGAGGTGGCAGTATTACACAGAGAAAAGTGCTTGTCGAGTCAGGGCGAGGCAAGGCTCTTGACATTCTAATTAGGGAATTTGTTGCTCCATTTTAGTGGTGATGGAGCAGGGCTCTTTTATCAGGCGGACCAGGCCACATACCTGGCAAGCTGCGACACCAATCCCAGCCAGACTTTTTTCTATGGCCTACATCGCTGCACTGCTCTCCATGGGCAAAAATAAATGAACTGCCGGATGCTGCGATACAAAGGAGCCAAATGTGATAACTGACTTGTTTGGGGGGTGTAAGGGCAAAATTAATTTGCTGCATTTTCTATGGACTTATATTGAAATGCATGCTTAAAATTGTGTTCCCAAAATAACAGGCTATATATCTTCTGATCTGTTGCATTAATGTGACAAACCTTTTTAAATTCCTGTGCCAATTTGTCCTGACCTGCTGCCATCATTCCGAGCTATTATCTTTCTCTACAGCGACGAGATTTGCCCCCACAAGCGCATTCAAAGAAATTAGGGGGCTTTAAATGTGCTAATGTAACTTCTCCAAACAAATATTCTTCAATGAAAGAAGTGAGGGATGGAAGTCTTTTCGGTTCATAAGGCAAAATATAAAATGAAGACAAAAATAGGTTTGGAAATATTTTATTTAGTTACTTAAGTTTAAATTGATTCATATCCTGGCTTACACATCCATTCATCCATTTTCTGTAGCACTTGTCCTCATTAGGGTTGCGGCTGAGCTGGAGCCTCGACCCTGCTGACTTTGGGCTC
Organism: Phyllopteryx taeniolatus; assembly: GCF_024500385.1. NCBI lineage: Eukaryota > Metazoa > Chordata > Actinopteri > Syngnathiformes > Syngnathidae > Phyllopteryx > Phyllopteryx taeniolatus. The sequence continues at coordinate 24,314,608 of NC_084504.1, forward strand.
GCGGCAAAGTATACCCTGGACTGGTGGCCAGCCAACAGCAGGTACCCTGGCCTAATTTGGAGTTATTTTCATGTGTTGAATGGGTGTCTTCTGGCTAAAGACTGAACTCGTCGGGCACATTTCAGACAGTCATCCTGCAATTGTATTTCGCAATCAGCTAATTAAATGACGTCAGCGCCAGTCTCTGACGTATAAAATCATTGTAGGACAAATGTTGGGTGTTTAACTTCTCACTTCGCTCATAGGATAATTCCCTTACCCATCCACAAAAATGGTCCTACCTCTGTTAAGGCTCTGATACTACCTCTGCAGGTGGAAAATTGACGTCGACTCCCCATTTCGTGACGCATTTTTACGCGGTTCAGTCTAGACAATGAAAAAGGCGTAAAAATGAAAGTTTTTGCAGCCTGTGTAAAAGTTAAAGGTCTAGTTGAAAATTTAGGTCTGAATAATATTTGTCATGGGGCTCTTTGTCAAGGGAAATGTTGAAGGCCCTGTAAAGTGAAAATAAAAATGTTATAAATTTGACACACCACAGAGATGTGTTGTTAACAAGCCTGCCAAATTTGAATGAATTAAAAAAAAAATTAAATAAAAAAAATTGCTAAGTGTAGAAAATGAGGTTTCAAAATCGTGAAAAAAAAACTGTCGGACGTTGAGGACGTGTCTGCTAAATTTGCTGAAAACGCGCCGCTCGGCTGTCACCTTTTCACCTGTTAGTCAAATATTGGTAGTGTGAGTCACAGGGTGAATAACGTGTGCTGAATGTAATAAACCTTTCCTGAAGTGTCTCTATTGTGTGGACCCATGCACAGGGCACGGAAAGAGGGGGTGGGGAATTGGATGGCCCCGTGAATAATCCATGATATAAGTACGACAAAAAAATAAATAAATAAATGCAATGCAGCGACGTCGCAAAAAGTGAACCACGGTATAGCAAAGGGCTGACTGCATTTTATTTATTTATTTATTTTTTTCATTTTCTTCACTGGATTTTTATAAAGGCTGTAACACCTGAATTTAATTCAAATTAAAGGACAGCGTATTTATTTAATTCCTGGAAAGCTTGCAAATAGGTTATAATTTGTGCATAGATTTGCATTTGTCTGGCATTTAGTCAGTTGTCACTGACGGTGTTTTCAGCTCGTCCTTCGTCAAATGTAAAAGCCGTTGGAAAGCAGCAGCAATTCACATAACGATAGAAAGGAGAGAAACGTGACAAGTCTATAGGAAACTCAGCCAATGATAATAATAGAAGGCAAATTCGAGTCACAATCTTTTTTCCATGACGCTCCATCTTGATTAAGGAGGGCATGGGCAGAACAGAATACCAGGAAATTAATTTCATACTGTACATTAAAAAAAAAAAAAAACATTTTTCCACTTTGGTAATGATGACCAAGTCCTCCGAATCTATGGAAAAAGTATGATGCAATGCTCTTAACAAATGTTTATTATTACGCATAATAAGCATTTGGCTTAAATGTAAGTAGTTTTATCTTTAAAGTAATCTAAGGTTTTATTTTGATTTAGAATTGCAAAGGAAGTCATATCTAATGCTCTCACTGCATATGGCCCACATGCCGCAAGTTTCCCACTGCAGTTGCAGAGCAGTAGATGAAGATCTATGGCTGGTCCCGTGTGTCTTTTGCTCTTAAATCTAATTGAATCCCATCCGTGCTGCAAATGATCAAACGCTCCAGTAAGCCAATAAGTTTAAACCAGTGTTCATATTAGTCTGTCTCATTCAGTCTGCAGCAGAAGCACCGAATCAATATGGCTTCTCACCACACACAACTACAAAGCAGCGACCCGGTGCTCAATCCGGCAGTTGCCTTCAATCTTCCACCAGTTACTGGCCTGACTCCAGAGGTCGGTGTAGCTAGCCCAACTGCTTGAGGCTGAGCCAACGCCAGGATTATTACAGGTCGCTATAGTTTGGAGTAAAAACACCCAGGCTCATCATAGGGATTCGGACCTTTTTCTGTCCTTCTGTAATTATCTATGTGATTAGAAATCTTGTTATTTTCTGTCAAAGCTTAGGCCTTTCAGTCAGCTGTTTCTTAGGGGTTACTTATAAGTATCTTTGTTGACCCTTGAGTTACCTTTACTATTAAACGTACAAAAAATATCCTTTAAAGAAGGTAACCATGCAAAAAAATAAATAAATAAATACTTCAGTTTGATGACTTTGGTAATGAGATCGTCCAGCAAACTTTCCACCACACAAAGTGCTGAGTTTCTTTTCGTTCCACACTCGTTTAACTTATTTTTTTCCACTACAGCCATTGAATATGCAGATTCTGCACTGGCTGGGTGCAATATTTGAGATATTGGATAAAACTGACCGTTCGGACTGGACAATGTGTCTAAAAATCGTTTCCATCAGACAGTTAAACTGCGGTTGACAAAAGTCTGTTAGTTCCAGAATTGGCCACTGTTGTTTACTGGCGCTGTGGCACAATGCAGGAAGAGAATGGGACTGACGTCTTGCCGGGTCACAAATATACAATATGACAAGATTTAGGTTCTATCTGTTGTCTAGACCACTGGCAGAGAGAGAGCGAGAGAGAGAGAGAGAGAGAGAGAGCGGCATGGCCGTGGAATTAAATCTGAGGTATACAAAATACAAGCTTTTGGAGTCTGGAATGCTATTGGTATGGCTAAAATTTAGATAAAATGTGAAACTTTCAAACATTTTCAAACTTTTTTAAATATGTATTGACAATACTGTACTGGGCATTTTCAGCACCAAAAAAAAAACCTACAAAAAATCATTTTGTACTGTACAGTAATATGGCCTAAAAAAAATGTAACAGACAATCGGCTATATCGGACGACCAGCCCCGCCCCATTAGTCCGTTATACTGAGGTTCCACAGTACTCCGTGCGCACGCTGCATTTGTAAACTTTATTTTTTTCCCCCTTCATTGTCATGTCTGGGGCTCCGTCAATTTGAGAGTGGTTTCTACAATATATTGTATGTGCCCTGCGATTGGCTGGCGACTGGTCCAGTGTCTACCCCGCCTCTCGCCCAACGTCAGGTGGGATAGGCTCCAGCTCACAGATGAACCTAAGCGCGATAGAAAATGGATGGATGGATAATAATATTAAATGTTCAAAAAAATGCATTTGTACAAATTAATAGTAACAATCCTAACAGTCCCATGGTCATTTAAGTAAATAAATGCCTCTGGCCACTATATAGGTAAATATTTTACAGTGTTGAGCTGCTTTCTCTTTGTTGACAGCGTGTGAATTGGTGTATTGCACGCTACTAACACATAACAGCACAGTGAAAAGTGAATTTCTTCCTTCGGGATAAAATATAGTAGATGTGATGATTTATTATTTTTCTAAATTGTGGCTGGTCCAGCATCTGGTGGTGTCACTCAGACTTGACCTTGTGAGGTGACGTGCCTATGCCATGCCAGCTCATGGCGTGCAGACGTAAACATCTGTCATCCTGTCAGAATGCATGCATATGCATGAAGCCTTTTTAGTATCCAACACATGTATCAACGCTAGAATGAAGTATGTTGTGATGTTGTTTGACAGAGAAGCGGGGGAATAATCCAAACTAAAAGAGCAGAAACAAATCTCAGAGGGGCTCACCCAGGAGAGCTGACATGTTCTGGAAAATTCTGAGCAGCTCAGGGGTGATGGCTGGACTGTTCTCCAAAGTCACGTACCTGCATGAAGAGAGGGACAGGCCGGGGGGTGGGGGGGAAATAAGCCGTTCATTTAAATTCTCCAAACTCACACAACCTTGCAAAATAAGGAATAACAAACCCCTTGACCGACGCATGTGGCTTTTACTCAAAATATATAACAATTCGAGCAGACGGATTTGATCTTATACATTACAAATAACTGATGTGAATCAAGAGAGCAATTTGACAGAAGATAAAAGCCAAATTGGTTCAACAAGTAACTGTAAACAAAGCAAATGGATATTTTGAGCGGGACTGTTTATCAGAGAAGATAAAAGTACAGGACAGAAAGGGGAGGGGGGCTTTTTGTCACAAACTCTTACATCACGCTAATCCTGCAGTGCTCGGCAACAACACAAAGAAGAGGGAGATTAAGGGCAAGAGTTAAAAAGACAAGAGATGACAGGAGGACAAAAAAAAGGTAACACCTGCAAAAATTTCCCAGCACTCAGCCAAACCTTTTGCAGGTGCAACAAAAGGTTATGTGAGAGAGTGCTTTCAAATGCATCCAAAACATTAAAAAGACAGACCATGCGCGACGCCATGTATCCACAGCTCCATCCATGCCTGATTGCATGAAAATAAGCAGAATTTAAATATAATGATACGGAGCAACCCACTTATCTCTAACTGTGTTCAAAGTGTTAGCAGTGTTTAGCCCCTGAATATTTCCTTCATTTGGTGTACTGATTTTTCTTGTGCACTTTTGTTTAGGTCCCTTTTTAATGTGTGGGGCGTGTCAAAGAAAAATGTATGTCAACCTCTGGTGTCAGATGAATAAAGCTTGTATCTACCCACTTTTAAAGTAAGGGGCTGAATAAAGCTGATGACTAAATAAAAATGTAATTATTATGCGGGGAAAACAGAGACAATCGAGCCGAATTTGAGTATTTTCCCTCCCTTCTGATAAAAGGAAATTTGTTTTGAGTGTTTGTATAACATGCCTCATGTCATTAACCACAATAAAAATGAAAAGGAAAAGAGTTTGTAACCACAATTTAGTTACCACGAAAGATAGCTATTAGCCTCGCACATTCTATTTCTTCTTTGACAGGCATCCGATTCGGAGATGGACTCGCAACTGTCTGGTGATGTTGCCATGTTTGTGTAGTGCTTTGTTGGTCATCTCGAGTACACCACACACTATAAAAGTAGTAAGCACACGCTTGGCGATTTTTTTCCTTGTCATGTGTGAAGATAAGGATGTTAAGATGTGTAAAATCGGTATGTGTACACCCTGCTTAAGAGAGTGGTACATCAGACTTTACAATTCGCCACTGTCTTACAACTTTCTTCCACCACCGCGGCATTATCACGCCTACCAAGCACCAGCGATCATGGCATTCTCATGGTAGTATTAGACCATCACAGCAATGGTTAAAGGGAAGTTAAGGTCAACTTTAAAACTTTTTCAAACATTTTCAAGATTTTTCAAATTTATTTACAATAATTATGTAGTGTATTGTGTATTTTTAGGTGACAAAAAAAAAATAAAAAATCCCTCAAACGAACAAACAAACGGTTTAAACGGACAACCCCTCCCCCAATAAGTCAGTTAACTCGAGGTTCCACTGTACACCAAATTGATCTAATCTCATCCTAAATTTTGTTAGACCTCTGTCCCGGATGACTGCTACGTTAGCTTCTTGCACTTGGCGCTGATTGGCTAGCTGTCCTATGCTTGTCGAAAAGGTACACTGGATAACCTTAATTACTGTATTTTCACGACCCTAAGGCGCACTTAAAAGTCTTAAATTTTCTCCAAAATGGACAGGGCGCCTTATAATGCGGCGCGCCTTAAGCGTGCACAGAGTTCCAAAATCTGTAAATGTTGTTGTGTGACTTTGATGAGCGCTCCACTGACTGGGAGCATTTCCTGCCGACACGCTGCTTATATAGAGGAAGGCGGACGTGACTGAGGACAGCATGCGGACATAAAGGGGGAAGGGTGCACGTTAAGGAGGAAGCTAAAGGCACGCCCCCAGTAGGTATATAGCACTGGGGTGTGTATTGTGCAAAACAACATCGGTTCGGCTAAGGACCCCCGAAAATGGAACCTACGAAGAGACACGCTTACGAAGCACAGTTTAAACTGCAAGCTATCAGTTACGCGGAGGAACATGGGAATTGAGCAGCCGCGAGAGAATTCAAGATCAACGAATCCATGGTTCGCAAGTGGAGGAAGCAGGAAAACGAGCTTCACCAAGTCAAGACTACGAAGCTGAGTTTCCACGGAAACAAGGCGAGGTGGCCCGAGTTGGAAGACCAACTCGAGCAATGGATTAATGATCAAAGAACAGCTGGGAGAAGCGTCTCTTCAGTCACCATTCGACTGAGGGCAATAACGCTTGCAGAAGAAATGAAAATCGAACATTTTCAAGGAGGTCCGTGTTGGTGCTTTCGTTTTATGAAACGGCACCATCTATCCATCCGGCATGGACTACCGTGGCGCAGCAACTTCCGGCGGATTACAAGGAAAAGCTGGCCATCTGGAGTAAAAAGATTGCCGCCAAACACATCCAGCCCAACCACATCACCAACATGGACGAGGTGCCACTCACTTTCGACATTGCGGTGAACCACACTCTAGAGAAGAAGGGGACCACCACGGTAGCGATACGCACAACGGCGCACGAGAAGTCGGCTTTTACTGTTGTGCTTGGTTGCCATGGTAATGGACAGAAAGTGCCACCTATGGTGATTTTTAAGAGGAAGACGCTGCCTAAAGAAAAGTTTCCAGCCGAAGTCATCGTTAAGGCCAATCAAAAGGGCTGGATGGACGAGGAGAAAATGAGAGAGTTGTACGTAAAGAGACCGGATGTTTTTTTCCACAAGTCACTGTCCCTGTTGATCTGCGACTCCATGCGCGCCCATCTCACAACCGCTGTGAAAAACCAAGTGCAACTAAGACTGGGAGGCAACGCCGGGCGAGTTACGCCACCAGATGTGAATGGATTGTGGATGTCTAGGCTAAGGTATCTGCTTTGACTGTTGTCCGAGCTTTCGCGAAAGCCGGCATCATTGCTGAATAGCCCCCCGGCAACGAGACTGACTCTGAGAATGACGAGAGGGAACCCGGCGTGTTTGTTGGAGAACTTGCCCAGCTGTTCATTTCGGATACAGAAGATGAGGACTTTGATGGATTTGTGGACCAGGATTGATCAAAAAATAACGTGAGTACGTTAAATACGTCAATAAAGTACAACCGAGCTCAGTTTTGCTCCCGCTGCCCTTTTAAAAACATTGTTTTAGCGTGCATGCATGCTACCGTATGTTTTAAGATAGCGTATGTTTTACCATGCCTGCGCCCAATAATACGGTGCGCCTTATGTGTGTGTTAAATACAGAAATAGACCCCGTAACTGAGACTGCACCTTTTAATACAGTGCGCCTTATGGTCGTGAAATATGGTAGTCGCAGAATGGGTAAATTTGCAATTTCCTGCTTTCCTGGACTTTTTTGCAATACCTTTGCTGTGTGGGTTTGGTTTCAACATTTTACATTAGTGGTTGAGTTCATTTTATATTTATGTAACAGTTAATCTGGTGTATGAGGTGTATTAACCCTCCTAAATTCATGATTAAAGCCTTGTTCATGAGTAAAGTGTTATTGTTTCGTAATTACCATTTGAATGGTTACATTCTGCTAGTACCTGGACAATTAATGTTACCGAAAACATTGCCTGTACATTTAACAAATGTTTTACAGCCACTGAAATGAATGATTCCAAATATAATTGATCTCACTGGGAGAATTGGTTTTAAAAGTCTCGCAAAAAGATTTATAGTGGACCACAAAAGAAACAGTAATGGTCCATACCAAAGCTCCAGTCCATCCTCCAGCAAATACACATGAGGTGGCTGGGAAACATCTGTGCTTAGCTGGATGACAGGAAGAAGGAAGGGGTACAGATTCTTGCTTTCAGCACCAAGGCCCTGCAAAGAAAAACAAAACAAAAAAAAGATCAACTGAAATTGAGGGGTTTAAAAACTGTACTTTGAACTTAACAGGTGTTTCATTGCAGACTGTCTGAGAAGAGTTAAGCGGAACAAATGTTAGGTCACCATGGACCAATTCATTCATTCCTAGTACAACACATTATGTCTATGGATTCAGTTGTGCAGCTCAGACTAAAATGTCCCTTTGTTCCTTTATTAGAGCGTAACACTGTTTGGGATATGTAAGATACATTTAGGGTAGGGATATGTATCTTCTATGTATCTATGTATGTATCACAGTATCTTGGTTCCAGGGACACTCCATCGACTGACCTAACAAACTACATGCACTAAGACACAATGATTATTTATTTTTTTTTTTTTACAGCAATGTGCATTTTAACCCAAAAGCGTAGGCCGATTTACTTCGACTAGTCGAGAAAACGTTTGGGTGTAAATGAAAGCTGTAGTTCACTTTATTTACTGGTCATACACATTTAATGGTGTTTCAAGTGATAGCAGTGAACATGGAATTTTCCTTCCGGGGGAATTGGTTCTTAAGAGTGCAATGTACCATGACGTGGGACTCACTAGACCTACAGTATGTTTCTACACTGAAGGATAATTCAAGGGAGATAAAGGGCAGATTAGTAGGTCATTTCTACCTCCATCAGATCATAGATTATCTGTTAAAACGTGACACGTTGAGCCAATTTTAAAACCAATCATTTGATCAGGCGTTATATAAAGGAGCTGCAGTCAATGCTCCAAATTCTAACGCCGTTAATCCATCCATCAAATTTCTAAAGCAGACAATGGCTTTAGAAATAATGGCTCATTAGGGTCAAGGGTGAGCTGGAGTCTATCCCAGCTGACATCTGGGTGCAAGGCACAGCCTGGACTCTTTACCAGTCAATCGCAGAGCACATAATATTACGGCACATACTATTATTGTTGCAACTAACGATCATTTTAATAATTGATTAATCTGTCAAATATATTTTTATCATGAATCAGATTGGGAAAAAAAATTCCATCCCTATATTAAAAAACAAGACAATTTAAAATTGGCAGTGCACAAAATGCAAAAACATTAGTTGATTATGATTCAGTTTCTGGTTTGGTCCGTAACATTATCAGGAAATAGGAAAAACATTTGATCATTAATTTCCAAAGCAGCTGTTTGCAAATGTATCATTTTGATGAAACCCAAACGTAGTCTGCTTTCATGGAGCACTACAGAAATCAGAGAATACAGTACTTAGTGGACTCCAATGAAGGTGTAGAACCATTTTAAGGATGATCAGAAGAAATGGACAGCACCAGAGTTAAAGGAGTGTCACAGCAAAGGGTCTGAATACTTATGGCTGTGTGATATTTCAGGTTTTCCTTTTTAATAAAACAGCAAAAATTTCCAATTACATTTTTTTCTGTCAATATGGGGTGCTGTGTGTACATTAATGAGGAAAAAAATGAACAATGATTTTAACAAATGGCTGCAATATAACAGAGTGAAAAATTCAAGGGGGTCTTAAAACTTTCCGTACCCACTGTATATCGTATAAATAATAATGACAACAATAATAATGGTGGTAATAATAATAACAATAATAGTTTCGGCAACTCAAAAGCGCACACTACGCGATTGGCCCTTGCACATATACCTGGACCAACTCTCTGGGCTGGGCATGGTTAACCAATGGTTAAGATCATCGCCTGTCACCGTGGGGGACCTAGGTTCAAGACCCCAACTGGACCATCCGCCAACATCCCACAGACTCACGGCTGTGGTGTCCTTGAGTAAGACACTGATACCCCGAAATGCTCCCGGGGCGCTTCAGCTGCCCCCTGTTCCAGTGTGTTCCACTAACGTGTATGTGTTCACTGTGATGGGTCAAATGCAAAGAACAAATTTCGTGTACATGCATGCATGTTCATGAAAATCAAAGGTGATTCTTCTTCTTCTCTGTGCAACATAAAACCAGCGACTCCTGGTGTTATTATCGGGAGGCGTCAGATTTATTTTGCTAATGTTTTATTGAAACACAAATAACAGGGCATGATTGTCAAGGAAAAAGCAAAGAGAGGAAATATGCGAGCTATAAAAGGAGTGTGGATATTTGAGAGGCTTTAGGCAATGATTGCTCCATTCATTGACTTTACTCGTGTATTTTTGCGAAACGCCACTTTTTAACCACAGTTCCATATGAAATTATAAATCTAGTAACTATTAGGCACTACTATAAAATATAATATATACCATAATTTCTCGTGTATAACGCGCACCCCCAAAGTTTAACTCAAAATTCTGGAAAAATTCTACCCATGTATAGTGCATTTTTACAATGCATGACTTTGCTTCTACCCATATGATCAAAACATGAAATATTATCTGTATTTTCTTAGTTTTCCAAAGAATTATTCTGGTTAAGTACTTTATTTGAGCATGTAATCCTTTAATTAAATTTACTTGCTCTTATTTTGAAATTCATAGCCCTACTTTTATTTAGTAAATTAGAAAACACACAGTTGTACTCATGATTGATTACCCAGGCAGAATTTGTAAGATGGGTACAATTCTTTAAAGAAAACATGAAGGACCACGCGAAACACATTTAATTTAATTTTAATGGGATTCAAATTAAACGGTCAAGCATTTCAGAAAAGCATTGTCATTAAACAAAACATAACCATAAAGAAATTAATGATGGTTGTTGTTCATTCATCATTAAAAAAAATAAAAATAAAATAAAAATATTTCACAAATGCTGCCAGGGTATGTAAACTTATGAGAATAACTGTACATATATGCAGTCATACGTACCATCCATCCATTTTCTACCGCTAATCCAAGGTCGGATTGCGGGGGAAGTAGCTTTAGCAGGGACGCCCAGACTTCCCTCTCCCCAGCTCTTCCGGGGGGATCCCGAGGCGTTCCCAGGCCAGCCGAAGGATGTAGTCTCTCCAGCGTGTCCTGGGTCGTCTCATCTGGCTCCTCTCGATGTGGAGGAGCAGCGAAAGGCGAAGCTCTCGATTTACCGGTCGATCTACGTTCCTACCCTCAGCTATGGTCACGAGCTGTGGGTCGTGACCGAAAGAACAAGATCCCGGATACAAGCGGCCGAAATGAGTTTCCTCCGCAGAGTGTCCGGGCTCTCCCATAGAGATAGGGTGAGAAGCTCGGTCATCCGCGAGGATCTCAGAGTAGAGAGTCATACGTACCCCCCTGTCATATTGGAATGAAAGTGTAGGCTACACCTTTTTAATAACCACTTGGTGGCGGTGGCATTTCAGAATGAAAGTGTACAGCTTTTTTATAACCACTGGATGGCGACATACATTTATAAAATGTGAAAGTTTTTTTTCTATCTGCCCCTATACCTATGTATAATGTGCACTATTGACTTTTGACAGTTTTTTGGGGGGGAAATGTGCATTATACACGAACGATTACGGTATATAATATAGATACTGTATTGGTACGGCTTGGCGGTGGCCAGCTGGATCTCACGTCATATTTTATATTTGTTGTGAAAGCTGGTGATACAACATGGCATTTTTGTCGTTACATCTGTGATGTTGCGTCGCCCTTCACCTGTGATTAAAATTATGAACATCAGCAAAACTGGCGGCACGGTGGCCGACTGGTTAGAGCGTCAGCCTCACAGTTCTGAGGTGCGGGGTTCAATCCCCGTCCCCGCCTGTGTGGAGTTTGCATGTTCTCCCCGTGCCTGCGTGGGTTTTCTCCGGGCACTCCGGTTTCCTCCCACATCCCAAAAAAAACATGCATTAATTGGAGACTCTAAATTGCCCGTAGGCATGACTGTGAGTGCGAATGGTTGTTTGTTTCAATGTGCCCTGCGATTGGCTGGCAACCAGTTCAGGGTGTACCCCGCCTCCTGCCCGATGACAGCTGGGATAGGCTCCAGCACGCCCGCGACCCTAGTGAGGAGAAGCGGCTCAGATAATGGATGGATGGATCAGCAAAACTAGTTGCCGACGACTGGCCACTAATAACTTTTCAGTTAGGTTTAGCCAAGTCAATCGGTGTGCGGCAGGTCTAAAGTGCATAGCATTGCCTTACAGGTGTTGTGCGTACGTGCGCCGAATCTCTCAGTTTGGGAAGTGAAAGCCATGTGCTCTCCAAAATATTCTATCATTTGTACATTTTTCTGGCATTCCCTCAAACTGGAGCCTGTCGGTAAAAAGCACAAAGTTGACTGTCACTAAGTCTGTGGCCTTTGAAAAGCACTCCGCTGCCTCGCGCTTTACCCAGCACCACTTAGTGTTTGACGCTTGAACATGGTTTTAGGTTAATAAGGATTTTTCGGCTCATTAACCCGTGTTCGAGTAGGTTGCGTAAGAGTGTGTGTGTGTGTGTGTGTGTGGAGAAGTTAGTGAATAGAATCTTTTTTCAAGGTTTTTTTTTTTTTTTTTTTTTTTTTTTATAAATGAAGTGTTTTGGAAATGCCAAGAATGCCTTTTGTAGATAAAGTGACAAGCAATAATTGGGTGTAAACATGCCACTATCTTCAGTTCATGCCCCTCTGTGCCTTCTACATGACATTGACTGTATAGCGTGAGTAACAAATGAGATGTTTTACAGCATAGATCATTGTCAAGCTGGTTGATGCTATTATTTTCATTAGGAGAGAAGAGTGTGTCCCTGGAGTTGTTTTGCAGAGACTACAATAGAATGGAAATACTTCAAAGTACAAGCTCGGGTCGGGTAACATGAGAAATATGAGGCAGGAGCAGTGCCAGCCCTGGATTTGGAACACATCCTACCTGCACAAGGTGAATGAGCGCCGTAAGTATGGCACATCTTAGCATGTTGTGCTCTTCAGATTGCTTCCAAAGCAGGGGCAGGTACTGCACCAGACAGCCTACATATGGTCGGATCTAAAACAGGAAAAAGTGCATTGTAAAATGTAAGCAGGACAGAATTTCAAACTTAACCTACCACAGCAGTAACATCCAAACATTATGAAAAGTTATAACAATCCAGCATTATTGTGAAAAAGCAGCATTATTGAGACCAAGTGGTTCCATTTAGATTTTAAACATGAAAAATTTTCATCCCGGTTATCTATCATATTTCTGCAAATAGAGGTCAGGGGCCTTCATTTAAACAACTACGGATAGTTGGAGGTGTCAATTAGGGTACCAGTACAGTACAATCTCTAAAAGCACCGTACTGGTCCTGCATGCTTCTTCTCCTGTCCTTGTCCTGTTCTATCGTGTCGTGTCCTTCCCTCACAGGGTGTAACACTACAGCCCCACGCAACACTCATATTTAACGTTTCATTGTTGTAGATAATGTAATGATATACTTCACTCATGCTGTTTACAATTAGTGCTTTGTCTTTTGTCTTTCTTTCTCCCTTCTAGAAACTTTGTTCTGTTCGACTGATCAAGTCTGATTCTTAATAAACCTCAATTATCATACCACAGCGGAAGCTTGAAAAACTCCACTGTGACACAGTAAAAGTGTTTCGGCATAAAAGGGATACAGATTTTCCATTCTGCTTGACCTAACAGCCGAACAGGACAAAAAACAAAACACTAAAAGTCTGTTCACACACATATGTAGAGCCAAACACCACCAGCATCCTGTGTGCCATCTTCCGGATCTTTGGAAATTTGTCTGCGCTTAATGAAGCATAGAACTCATCCAGTTTGAGAGTTCAACTTCTCTTTTAAGACAGTATTACATTGGAGATCAATCAGTTCCATTGGCAGCTCCCGTGGCGCTGTTTCAGGGACTTGTGTGACCGAATCTTGGATGGCAGTTTGTCAGATAAAGGTGTTTTGCTGAGCCTGCAAGCTTGATTTTAACCACTGAGCCGTAGCCATCAGTTCCTGCGCTGAATCAGCACGCTTGGTAGAAAAGTGACGGGTGATGTTATATTCCTCTAAAACCACAATGGTTTCTTAACAAATTAGACATACAGCGTTTGACCAGAATTCAGTGAAAAAGTATTGAGTAGTCCATTCTATATTAGACACTCCACACTCACTGTCGACTTTTCGAAGAAGGGTTCAGAGCAGTAGCAGAGTTAAAACAGAACAGCCAAAGTCAAGTCATTGTATCACTGTGCCTACTGCACTACCTGGTGGAACCACTGGGCATTACAAGACAACCTGGTGGAACCGCTCGGCATTACAGCACAACCTGGTGGAACCACTCGGCATTACAGGAAAAGGTCAAAAGAATGTCGTCATCATTTTGATATGATTTGGGCGATTCTGTTCCAATCTTTGGCGTGCCGGATTGAAATGATCAACGGGCCGGATGTGGCCCGCGGGCCGTAGTTTGCCTACCACTGATCTAAGGGATTAACTCCACAAGTGTCACCTTAAAATGCAACTAATGATTGCAAAGATAGTTTTTTACTTTCAGTGGTTTGGTTTAGTTTACTTTATACACTTGTATGAAATATTAATACAAATATTGCCTGTACAGTTAAATGCTGTATGATGGCGACAGTGTGAGCCTGGATCAATTCACATTATTGCCTATGTTGTAATTTTCTTTTTTTTTAATTCGAACAATTTTTAAGCCAACCATCATCACAGAACAGTTTGTGTTGGACTTTAGTGGTTCCTCTGTACTATTAGGGAGCAGAGACACTGGTGTTCTGCCTATTGCTTTCCCCTCAGCAAAAAAACGACACCATCCATCATTCATTCATTTTCTATGCCGCTTATGCTGTTCAGAGTCCCAGGGAGCTGGAGCCGCAGCTGACTTCGGACGAAAGGCAGACTACACCCTCGACAGGTCGCCAGAAAATCGTTCCAACTCACATTCACAAAGTCACTCAGTGGGAACTCGGAAAACATGACGCATTTAGTTTTATGCAGCTAGTCTAAAAGCACCTCAATCCTCTACCAGATGATTATGTCCTTTCTAATGTTAATACGCAGCATGTAGAATCATTTGATCCCAGATTCCCATTTGTGGTGTGTGGTTAAAGCAGCAGCCTCATTCAAAGGTGAACTCAAGTGTAAAGTACTCTCATTATGACCATGCAATACACATACATAGCCCACGATGCCATCCTTGCTGCGCATGGTTGATGTAATATGCGATTAAAAAGCCACAGGCTAATTGGAGTATTTTACAACAAAAATGCCTGGAGAAGCGAGGCAAGCTTTAACTTCAATACAACTTTTTTTTTTTTTTTTTTGGGTGTGGTGACATGCACTACAAGTTCACGTTCCCGGTCATGTCTATGTGACCAGGCTATGGAACACACACTGGGATCTTTTGCTTGATTATACAACTTTGTAAGGCGCTGGAATAGAACAAGGAACATGGAGCCAGAGATAAAGATAAAGCCGCCAGCAAACAAACCCTTCACATGACAAATGTGAGAACAAAAACACAAGGTGATCTCATTATGACAATGCAATACACATACATAGCCCAATAGGTCATCATCTGCGCATGGTTGATAATGTAATATGCTATTAAAAATCCAGAGGCTAATTGCAGTATTTTACAACAAAAATACCTGGAGAACCTAGCCAAGGTTTAACTTCAAAACAAATTTTTATTTTTTTTCGTGGTGACATGCATCAAGAGGCCCACGTTCCCTGTGATGGGTATGTGACTAGGCTACGGAACCCACACTGGGACCTTTTGCTTGATTATACAACTTTATAAGGCGCTTGTATGGAGAATGAAAAGATGCAAGGAACATGGAGCCGGAGATAAGCTATCAAGACAGCAAACAAACCCTTTACATGAAAAATGTGAGAACAAAAACAAAAAAATTAGAATTTTTTTGTTATCATCATCTCCACTCACTGTGTATTTTTCTCAATCTCCCAACAGTCTCTGTGTGTCAACATTCTCTTTCTGGCTGGGTTAGAATGTTAATAAGACTTGCGCCGACTCTGGAGGTTTAGTCAGGGTCGGACTGGGGGAAGACTTAACCAGATTGACAGTTCACATGGATGAAAGCCATTTCTGTGACAGATTGAAGTCAAGGCATCGTTAAATGGGTGTTTCTTAAAGTGGATTTGAAAAGAGCCTGGGTAGGTCATTAAGAGGGTCAGCTTCTTTTTCTCTAGAGTTGGCAAAGATGTGGATAAAAATACAGTCCCCTCCAAAAGTATTGGAATGGCAAGGTCAATTCCTTTGTTTTTGTTGTATACTGAAGACATTTGGGTTTCAGATCAAAAGATGTATATGAGACCAAACATCAGAATTCCAGCTTTCATTTCATGGTATTTACATCGAGATGTGTTAAAAAACTCTGGACAGAGCACCCTTTGTTTAAAGCCACACACTTTTCAAGTGAGCAAAAGTAGAGGAACAGACATGATGAAATTAACTTAAAGTGACTAACATTTAATAGTTTGTGGCATAACCCTTACTAGCAATAACTGCATAAAGACTGCGACACATTGACTTCACCAAACTGTTGCATTCTTCATTTGAAATGCTTTTCCAGGCCTTTACTGCATCTTCTTTCAGTTCTTGTTTGTTTTGGGGTTTCTCCCTTGAGTCTCTTCTTAAGGAGGTAAAATGCATGCTCTATTGGCTTAAGGTCCGGTGATTGACTTGGCCAGTCGAAGAGAATGAATTCTGAAGTCTACAAAACCATTTTGTCTGGCAGTTTACAGAAAAATCCATTCAAACTAATTGGGAGAAGCTTCATCATGCAACCAGACGATGCCCCAAAACACACTGCCAACAAACGACTTCATCAGGGGGAAAAAGTGGAAGGTCTTCGAGTGTCCAGGTCAATCATCGGTCAAACCCAAATGTCTTCAGTATACAACAAAAACAAAGGAATTGACCCTGCCGTTCCAATACTTTTGGAGGGGACTGTATAATCATTTTGCTATGGCGTTGAAATAAATCTCTGTGGTGTAACAGGAATCTGCGCCGCAGGGTTAAGCGAGGAATGACATGGAAGCAAGAGCCGCCTAAAGACTTGCGGTTAAAGTAATTCATGTTACCAGTGTCAGTATGACAAATCATTGAGATTCTTTGTGGGAAGACTCCCCGGGTGATTACTTTGAGTGATGTTTTCTCCAAGCAGACACAGATTGCACCATTGGGATTCCTTCAAAATCGTTTCCCTTTGCTTGAAATAAATGATACATTCTAGGTACTTTTCTGCAATTTTGCAGCAAGCTAAACAGACTTGTAAAAGTCCCAAACCTCACCTGTGTGTTGACTCTTTCAATAACACAGGAGATGACATGGAGCACCTGCATTTTGGTGTCACATTCTGTCACCTGCTGCAACAGCTGGAAGAGCAGTCCAAAGATGGACTCCAGGTACTGTGAAAAGTGGTAAAGTGTTATGCTGAATATTTTCAAGATTTAGACAGTCCTTCAAACAAAGGTGAAACAAGTACTCACAGGGAGGAACTGCTCCGTCCTGAACTCAAAGTCATCAACAGGTAGCGGTGCGTTAAGGACGGAATAAAACTGAATAAATAAGGGCAAGTAAAAAAAAAAAAAAAAGACCATGGGAATTTCATTACAACAGGTTCCTTTAAGGTTTATGAAAGCATTGCTGTTCAGCACCATGCAACAACAATAACAGCGAGAAATGCATTGCTTTAGACCACCCCAGAGTTGATTAGTGGATGACAGCCTATTTAGAGGAAATTCACCCATTCAAATTTTAACCTGTGGAACCTATCCCCAGCTATTGTGCTCTTTCTGAAACAACCTAAAATGCCACAAGATCCTGCTAAAGTCCTGCCAAAATAATAACGTAGTACTTACTGTACAGTCATTAGTGTCTATAAAAAAAATGTTGAACTGTTCTCATGCCACACTTTGAGATTCACTGTTCCAAGTTCTTCAAAAACCATCTAAGCATTGAAAGGATATTGAGCTTCAGAGTTGTAGCAGTCTCAATCCGCACCTGTGGAGAAAAAAAATGTTACAAAAAGCACCCCCAAAAAATATTTTTCCTTCTCATCAGTTCAGTGTGAATGAGGATAGGCACAATAATCAATTACTGGTCGCTGATCGGTAAGAATGATTGTGTGAAATTGATTGTTGAATTATGATGTCTTGAAGCAGTTAAGACAAAACTGAGAGCACTAATTGGCTGTGGATGCAGTCTCGAATTGTTTGTGGTCTAAAAAAAGTACATGAGGTCAGCTATGGGAAGTTGCCACATGCCGAAATCTCTGCAATGGCAGCACTCCCCCAGACAATAAATGTTAACAGGCTAATAATGCACAAATGATGTACTCACCAACTAAGTTTGACATTGCATAAGGTGTAAAAATTGTAGAAAGTAGATGAAAAATTCTCATCACATTAATAGACTGGGCAGCAAATGTCACAGCAATCCATTAGCAAAGTTGAAGGGTCCAGGGGGGTTTTTACCTCTCACAAGGTCAAATCCAAGCACATTCCAAATCAAGTTAAAGTTTTGGGAGAACTCAGCACTAAAGACATTAATAGGAATTATGTTATGATGTGAACAATTTGTTTTGCAAAAGCAAAGACTAAAGAAAGAAACTAATGGAAAACTGTTGACAGGTTGATATCTAAAAGTACTACAGTATTTAATTTCTTAATCTCAATCATAAACTACTAAATTACATAAGGTTTTGTACCATACCATAAAAGCCCTTTATATAAAGTGAGAGCACGTTTTAGAAATGTGATGGAGACGAAGGTTTTCTTGCACATAAAAGCTTTCTAAAGTTGCAAGAAAAAAAAATTACTTCGCTATAATGACAAAGCCAAGTATTGTAAAAGGTATGTAAATATCTCATTTTAAATGTAGCTTCTGCTTTCCAAAGTCACACCACGAACCACTTTCAAATCCAAAGGGTGCAATCTTGCCGTGTCAGAGTGATGGAGGTGGTAATGACGCCCGGGGGAAGAGCGGGCAGATGGGAAGAGAGGAATTAAGGAAGGTAAACGAGTGAAGAAATTGGTGGGAGACTTAAAAAGTCCATTACAGTCAGTGCTTTGCAGCCCTTTCCCTCAACCAGCGCGGATGCCTGGGCGATAATATGAGTCAGCAGTTTTTTTTTTTTGTTTTGTTTTTTTTTTACCACAAATGTTATCAAGATCAATAAAGGGCGTTTTACAAGGTTAGGAATGAGCTTTTATGGAGAGTATATGACCACATCTTTCACTGTGTAACACCCACTGTACTTTATTCAATTTGGATAACACTGTGGAGACATGCCATTTTAGAACAAGAACTAGTGAGCAACACTAGCGTTGGGCTACTAATCAGTTTCTTAAAGTACAACGAAAATCTTATGAAAACAGTTACAATAAATACTGTAAAGTTATATATCCAATTAAAAATATATACAGTGGGTACAGAAAGTAGGGTCTGAATACTTATGGCTGTGTGAGATTTCAGTTTTTCTTTTTGAATACATTTGCAAAAATTTCAACAATTAAATTTGTTTCTGTCAATGTGGGGTGCTGTGTGTACATTGAGGAAAACAAATGAACTTAAATTAATTTAGCAAATGGCTGCAATATAACAAAGAGTGAAACATTTAAGGGGGTCTGAATACTTTCTGTACCCGCTGTATATAACTGAATACAAAACTTTTATAGAATATGCCACAAAAGAATGCCCGTGAAATGATTTTGAAATCCGTAGCATTTTAAAAAGCATATTGATCTGATTATGTCTGAATAAGGCATATAAAGTACAGAAGTACCTTGACTTACAATTTAAATAGATTCTGTGACAAAGCTTGTAACTCAATTTACATGTGTGAAGCCCATCAGATGTTGTCAGCCCTGGCCTTCGTAATCAAAAACTAAATGAAATAAACAACTTCAATTACTGTGCAGATGGCAACTTGATGAAATTTGGTTCTAAGAAAATCTGTGTGAGCACCTAACTGAAAGATTGGCATAACAATAATTATTCTCAGACTTTGCAGACGGAAAACCCATTGATTATAGTTAGAATAGTAAAATGTAAATGTAAATTAGTTTCGCAACGCTCTGAATCCAACGGAAGGTTTTGACTTGGACTGGAAAAAATAATATCCGAAAATATGACAATAGAGTACACTCCAAAAAAAGTGGCTGTTAAAAACTAACCGCCACATGTAAACTAAACAACGAGGGAAATTGTTCTAGGGCTCGGCAAATACAAAAGCAAGACCTACCTTTACATATTAGCATTAAAGAGATTACAACTCTACAAATACCACCAGACTGGGGAAATTTAAACTTTGGAATCATGAATACTCAGTTTAAGGGCAAACAAAATTACATATGTTACATAGAATTAAAAATACAACACACACACACACACACACGTGGTAAGTCATGGTAGCTTTTGTTGTCAATCCAATGTGTGGAACATACAGAGGGTTGACATTTTTTTCTCAAGGGTCCACAGTCTCAAAAACAATACAAAAACAAAACAACAATAATAATAATACAATCATAACAAACTATCAAAACCGTACATCTTACATCCACTAAACTTGTGACTTTTTGGTGAGTTTCTGATTAAGTTTCTTTTGAGATGGTATATTGTCATGCTTGAAGATGACTTTGTTAAATGAAAGCATGGTCCTTCTTTTATGCCATGGAAGAAAGCCCAGATATTTTTCAGACGTCATTTTAACACCTTCAGGGCTGGCAATCATTGAACTTGAACTTGTAACTTTTTGGAGAGTTTCTGCTTGAATTCCTTCGCAGCGGACACGCATTCAGCAGAACAGTGCAGTTTAAGTGTTTTTATTCTTTAAAAAAAAAAATACTATTATTGGGAGGTTTGATGACTTAAAAATTAAGCCGACTCTCATTTGTATCAACTATTAAGGAAAATAAAAAAATCTAATTTGCTAAATAATTTGGAATACTGTGTTTTCTTTGCTGTTGAAGCGGTTATAGACGAAAGAGTATTTATGTGATGTTGTGTGTGATATGGGTACTTATGACATGTATGTGATATGGGTACTTGGGTCCGTGGCACTGCAATAAAAGTGAAGCTTGTTCATTACATTTCCTCGATCAAGTTCGTAATTCGCCGGTACGTTGGACGACTGGTTAGCACATCTACCTTACAGTTCTGGGGACCGGGGTTCAAATCCCGTTAACAAGTTAAAAAAAAAAAAGTGAAGAATATATGCCAGAGACTATTGCGTATTGCCTGTTTATATGTGGTTATACAGTGTTTGTGTACCAATATTTATCATTTTGAGAGATATAAGTGCCGCGAGTTCAATGCTAATTTCGTTAGCTCTTCAATGGTGTTTTTCATTCGTTATGTGTTAGCTTTGAGCTACCTATTTTTGTGAACAAAAACGAAGAAAGAAACGAAGTCTGTGATATATTTGACCATTCAATAGGTATAATTCTTCTGATGAGTTTAGTTTTACGGTCTACTTCAACTAGAGTGTCAAACGACTTGAAGCAAGCAATGTTCACTCTTCCTCCTTGATACTATGTTAGCACCTTAGTAACGTGGGCTCTGCATGCCGTCCCGGCCCTGCTTGATAAAAGTGCTGGAGCGGCGCATGGAATGGACTGCTTGCAGAAGAGTGGTAAATCTGAGATTTTAGATCCAGTCCAATCAGATCAGATACTCGTTTTTTTTGCTGACATCGGACCGAAAACCCTAATACCCCACTTTTTTCAGACCGAGTACAAGTACTTACATTTGAGTAACCGCCGATACCAAGCACCGATACCTGATAATGTCATTATTTATTACAACTGTGATGAAAATGTTCTTTTAAGCAAATATTGTTAAACAACACAAATTTGTTTTGAACTTAGCATAAGTTTCAGTCAAACCTAACACTCTTTAGAGTAACAGCTTTTTTAATTTTTAATGTCCAATTGCATGTTTTTTTTAAATTTCGCCACATATTTTACCTAAATGTAGCCGGTACATTTCAGTCATGTGGGTGTCCCAGTCTGAACACTAGTGTGACCTCTGTAAAAGGATTATGGATATACTGTACAGTAGGTAAGGAACGAAGGAGAAAGTAGAGATAAAGAAGACCATGGAGTCAGGTGGATATAAACATACATCGCTCTATTTACCTGACTAAAGCAAATCCGGCGCGGTGCGTGGCTTAACTCTACAGAGGACAAAGTTGTTGTAATCTCGCAGATGCGCGCAGCTGGTGTATCGAACAAAAGCGGCTGTCCGCCCCGGTGGGCGTAAACACAACAGATTTTATTCGAAGCAAATCAAAGCGGCTTAATTCATTCCTTCCCTTTAAGTGAGGCGCAATGACAGTCTTCCATGCATGGAGAGAGCAATCCTTGTGGGCATGACGAGAGTATTATCATAAGGCTGTGTGGCAAAAGACAAGTGTTTAAATACAGTATAAACTCGCCAAAACCACGTGAGATTTAAATATGCCCGCGGCCCTCATGAATCTATCCCCACCCATTCACAATCGTTCGTACGTGCCCTCAGTCACCAAAGTATTACATGCTCCAGGTAGAGACCAAAGGACACACCTTCGCTGCACAGACAATGCAAAAAATAAAGTCATGCAATGATTTTTGGTTAAGCTTGTGTTCTAAAATGTTTACTTCATAAAGTCTTTTTAGTCAGTCTGTGGAATTATTATCCAGCTGCTTCATCATTAAAGAAACATTCTGAATTATTAAAGACAAGAGTGCAACATGCTTAGATGATGGTAAAGGTACAAATCAGTGTCGCTCCCTTGAATCAAATATCAAAGACAGAAACTGAAGTGCCAGTGTCGTGTAAATTTAACTATTATAAATGACTACTTCTTTCAGCAGAACAGCATTTTTTCACATTGATATCCAATTGGACTGACTGATTGTGAACATTGTTTAACTGTAGCCTATTTGTGATCAATAATTCATTGTGGCCCAGGGGGCTCTAATTTGCCCAAACAACATTGATCTAAAGATAAAAAAGATTTGAAAAAATAAAATGGTGAGCTATAGTACGGTAAATGAGGTACCAGCAGATTTGGACACACATTGTCATACTTAGTCTATTTTACTACTAAAGTAAAGACAATGTGTGATTTTTTTAACATCTCTACTTACCTAACTGAGCAACATAGAACGAATACATTAATAATAATGTACAATAAATAAAAATCAAAACATGTTTGGTAAAACTGTAGTAAATAATAGATTGATTCATATTTTCAACATATAAGCCCCAGTGAAATAGTGCTGTTTTAGACAACATGGTGCATGCCCATATTTAAAAAAAAAAAAATAATAATAATAATCAAGATATTTAAGTAAATACCACAAAAGGTGGAGGCATCACATGACAAAGCAAGGAAGAGGAAATGCATATTTTAGTTCAACGTTATTACAACTCCCTTTTATCTATATTAATGAGGGCATGGGATTTATAAGAGCTGCACTCTTTTTCCCCCTTAATTAGTACACGCATATTACTGTATGTATGTTCAGAATGTTATTGCAGTGACTATGAACAAAAGTGTGATGCTTGCATCATCGCAACAAACTTCGAGAAGTAATTAGAAAAAGGCATACATATGCAAGATGCGGCTCAATATTTCACGGGAAGTGATTATCTCGAACTGTAACAATGTAGAAGACTTAATCAAGTGCACAGCTAATGAGGGACTAAATTAATTTCAAATGAGCACATGCTGAAAAATGCCCTGCCTTTGTAAACATGGAATTAGCATGGGAAATTCTTCCAAAAAAATACCTCTCCAGCGATTTGGCCTTCTGAAAGTTTTAGGTTTTCTGGGGGCACTAGACCTCCTGAAGGCTAACTAAAACAGTCTAAAGATTGGGGTTTTTTTCATGTAAAGCTAGAATTGATGAGTATTAGTAAGGGTAAGATAAAACCTAGAGTAAACACCCAATGTAGTTTTTTCCCCATCAATGGGACAACAATAGTCATTCAAAAAGACACAAACACATATGCTGGAGATAAACATTCGATCAATCAACCAATGTTTGCCACAGCCGCAGAGAGAGGATGGACAGATAAGCAAAATTTCCACCAAGCTGGACGGTTCAATTCACGTTGGCACAGTGTGAAAGATCCCAAAATATGCAAACGTTAACATGTTTTCAGTACCTGTCGCTAAACTATTCCAGTATACTGTAGGTGGCTTATTTGGGGTGGAGCTAGACAAACGGCTGTGTTGTTTTGTCGATAGCGAGAGAATGGTCTATTCCATTGATAAGATGGAAAATAATTGGGAAAGACAAAACTTTAATTTCTTGACATGTTGGTCGTAGAGGTCTTTTTTCTTCAAGTTAAGAAATTAAGACACTATACTGTACACCCTGCCTTCATATCCTGCAGGGGAAACAAACTTTATTCAGGATTTAGCAATCCAAACAGTACCAAGGGGAACCGAACAGAACTGTACCGCCTTGTGTACCGCCTGGATTTTTAGAAGTTTACTTACCACCAAGTCGGGATCCTGCATGAGATTGAGGATGACCTCGTACAGCAAAGGACGTAGGTCTGATTTGAATTTGACTGAGATCCACTGGCCTATTAGCCAGATGACTCTCCGTCGAATCAGCTTGTACCTGTAGATAACAATGGGATTGCACTGAGTACATTTTACACATCTCCTTAGAAAGCATATTTAGGAGAAAATTACTTAAAAACAACAAACTCAGGGACCTTTACACAGGCATCCTGATCAAATGATGCTATTATAATGCTTGAAACATCAAAATCTTTGAAGAGTATGATAATGTGTTGCGAACATATGACTTTGTATGCCCTTGTATGTACCGTGGCTATAAAAAAATCTACAGCTTTTTCTGATTTAAAAAAAAAAAAAAAAAAAAAGACCAAAATAATTTCAAAACCCTTTCTAACATTATTGTGACCTGTAACCTGTACAACTTAATTAAAAATGAAAAATAATATTTTAGAGAGGGGAACTCAAAATAATGTGATAAAGGTCACATGAAGGGTGGAAAAAGTTTTGAAAAAAATTATATTGCTCTTATTTGTTCCTATCACAAAAACCTAGCATTTGAACAGCGGTGTGTAGACTTTTTAGAGCCACTGTAAGGCCATTCTGTCACAACCCACTTGGGTTCAGTTTAGCATATTCATGCACTGTCAACATAGAAACAGACACCTAAGTGGCACATCCTGTTACATTTGAAGTCTCTGTGACAGTATTTTATGACGATAACATGGTATTCCCCAAACACACATTGACTAAAAAGTTCAACTTAATATTCATATTCTATTCACAGCTGGTGTAAACACATTTCGAATGCCAATGTGTTAGTTTTGGAGTCATTTGGTAGTGGAGTGGTTCATGGAACTGGCATGGGACCAACTCCCACTCTTCAATCACTCAAATGACTGTGATTGAATGGCAACCAGGATGTAGTCTGCAGTCAATGCCCTGACCCTGACCAGCATACGAAAAAAGATAAATGGATGGAGTAAGTTTTTAAATTATGCTTCCCAGAAAAGGCCAGAAAAGCTGACTAACACTAAACAGCATAAAGGGGTTAAAAAAAGGAGCTTCGATTTAAAATTTCTTTTTTTTTTTTTTTTTTTTTTTTTTTAAATAAAATCATGAGGGCTGGGGAGTGTGATATGAAATGAAATGTCCCTTTAGCACCGGTCCTTGTCTATATCCGATACTGCTACTGAATCTAAGGGGTTGCCTTGATAGAAGTGTGTGGCTAGAGAGTTCAAGGAAGGAAGCGATAAGAGGGCTACAGTTTTTTTTTTTTTTTTTGTAGAGGGGGTTGAAGGAATTGAATTGTTCCAAATTAATAAAAAAAATATGCCAAGGGGTAAGGGTAACAAAGAGACAGAAGATTCTATACAACAGCATCACTCTGGACTTAAAATACAAACCAGTGTGTGTTGGACATTCGAGTGGAACCTCTAGTCCAATTCCAACAACTAGAAGCTTGTGAAATTTGGACGTTAGAATTTTTTTAAATTAAAATTATTTAGTGTCATGATAATCACAGATGAACACCAGTAGCCATATGGATGAGTGAGCACTGGTGTTGCATCTGTTAATGTTGACTGCTCTAACTGGATTATTCTCTACTGTTTTTGTCTACTGATACTCATTTGCTTGGCATCTGTCTGTAGCCAGTGTTGACCAACTTTTGTGGAGAGAGGAGTTTTATTTTCAATACCGCTGTGTTGAACAAAAACACTTGGCAGTCTTTTGAAATTCTAAGATAAACATTTATTTTACAGCTACCAGTGAGCCTTAATGGAGTTGACTCATCATCTTACAAACAAGGTGGCAATTAGGCAATGGATCAAGTGAAAAGAATAGATGAACATCTAATTTCAGCAGGTTTAGACCCAAACAGTCTGCCACTGCATTTTGATTTTCTACAACTGTCTATTGTGGCGGAGGCATATGGTGTGCGGTTCCAACATGACCAAGCAGGTAGAGCGGTGCCAGAGAAAAAAGGCTTTGGGAATAGTCCTACAATCATTGTGATTTATCAGGTTGGAAACAACAGCTCTGCTTGAGCAGATTAAATATTATGTAAGTGATATCACAGACAAATAAAATATGATTAGTTTTGTATTCTTCAAGAAAAAACAAACAAACAAACAAACAAACAGGACATCTTTCATGTACTGCTGACAAACCTTAAAAAATAGAAGCAGGCAAAAATAAGGGTCTGATTTACAAAGATCCCACATAACGAGTGATACATTGTGTTCGCACTGTTGGTTGGCCTGTTGCGGGTGATCTACTATAGGTTTGCACGGGAAAAAAATGGGTGCAAACTTATTTGGGCACAGTACAGATGCAGAAGCTCATCTACTAACCAGTGCGCCCAGGCATAAACAAAGCGGCCAAAATTTGCCACGCGGTTTTGCTCAATGGGGGAATTAAAGAGATTAATTTAGCACAGCACAATGTGACTGTGACAACTCTTCAGTCACAGCACCATTTGATTGGTTACAGCAGAGTAAGCCCACCATATTTAACTTCTGTAGCGATAATTATAATTAATACAATAACAGCATCAATGTTCCCGATGAGTAACACTCAGCTAAGGTTGTACAAAGATATTGATACTTGGGAATTCCTGAATTGAACCAATTATTCGGTTATCTGATTTTTATTTTATTTTTTAGATCAGATGTGGTGAAAGGCTTTTAAACAATGTCAGGTGTTGGAGGTTTTATTATGCAAAATTCTCTACAATACAGTATAAACAGTAACATGGACGAGACTATCAAATATAGACTTTAAGCAGAGGAGACGGTTTTATATATGACATTTTACCACTAGTTGAGGTTTATTCAACTGGCAGTGGTATTGAATTATGTACTAGAACAGTTTAGTTATATCATTACTATCATTAAATATTATATATTCAGATGGAAACATTTCAAACTTGGCTTGAACATCTTGCAGCAATACATCGATATTTTGTTTCCCCGAGCTCCGTTTTGCTACGAGTATGAGGCAAACAACATCGACAGCGTCACATACTCAAAATAAAATGACGTTTGAAATACTGCATATAAGGATAGTACATAAGTATTTAAGAAAGAGAGACGACGGGGTCAGGCCACAAAAGGCAAAGTAAAAATGTCAATCTTTCACAGCATTGTATGTATGCTGGCTGAGCATGACAATGGAGCCAATGCCCAACACTGTCTGGAGGAGACAAAAGCTCTTTCTTGGCTAATCGATAGCATCATGAAGGGTATTTAAGGCATAGATGAAAGATGCATTAGTCATATTTTCATTCTGTGTGCAAGTTGACTTTCTTTTATCAGAGGTGTCAAACATGGTCGGCCATCACCAATTTCTATCTCCTCAAAGGCACTACTAATTACGCTTCATTTAACATAAAGGTGAACTGACACAAAACTCAGCAGCTCACTAAATCTGCAAGCTCATAGGTAAACATCAAACGTTTCACTATTTTTGTATGCAGACACCAGAGAGCATGACAGTCCAATAAGGATTAAATTACCTTGCCTCTACACAAATATAACTCTGACAAATAAATTTAGACTGTAGACACAGTCTGCAAATACTGAGGCCCCCGCTATAGTTTGGTTTTATACGTCACAACAGAGGGTCACGCCAACATCATCTAATTATCTGATTGCAGGATGCCATGTGGCTGGCAATATCCGCCGTTGGCAATTCTGTGTAACAAGCAGCACATTGCCGTATCTTCTGATACAACTCTGCTGAGGCCATTTTACAGAATCCCTGTGTTGGAGACATTCCTCTTTTGCTACTACTTTGATCTGACAAACGTTTAAAAAAAAAAAAAAAACATACAATCATCAATCACCATGATTTTATTAATAGCAATGTCATTGATAACAAGGACAATTAGAAGACCAGACCAAGGACATTGAATATTTTGTGGATTACGAGGGTCCAATGTCATGTGATGCATCTGGACTCCATCAGTGCATTTGGCCACTGGTCCATAGCTTGCTGGTCCAAGCAGACATCTGTTTGGGGCACAGTGGCCCACAGGTTTCGCAAGACCCATAGCAGATGGAGTTTTTCCGCTCCATCCTGAAAGTTTTGTGGGCAGGCATGGGCATAATGTGTGTTTTGTATAGAGCGCCGTTCGCAATTCTTTGAATCAATCTTTTTCATGCTGACAATACATTTTATTCCAAATTTGCTAAAATGTTAGATCGCTGAACTGCGATTGGCTGGCAATCAGTTCAGGGTGTACCCCACCCTCTCGCCCAGAGTCAGTTGAGATAGGTGCCAGCATGTCCGCAACCTTAGTGAGGATAAACGGTACGGACAATGGATGGATGGATAGACCGCCGAACTCAGGTTTTTGACACATTTTATTCCAAACCGTCAAGTGTAGTTGCCTGAAAAAGGGCTTCAGAACAACCCCCAAAGGGCAAACTAAGGCCTGCTGTAACAAGTATTTTTCTAATCTTAAAAGATTCTTTTTATCTGTGACGGACTCCACTCATAGAGATAACAAATAAATAAATAAACAAATGAATCAGGTATTTAACAGTTTGGGTCATATTGTGCGTGGTATACTATGATAATCTCAACACAGAACACCACACAAAGATTCTTTTCCGTCGCCAATCTCGTAATCTCATGTGAAAACCGAAGAAGAAGAAACACTTCCGTTTATAAGGTGATCTTTGCTGAGCGTTTCTGAAGGTTGCCGGACCCGGGAGCCTTGTAAAATGGCCAAACGAAGACTTAATATTAAAATATTTCTCTCTGTCTGGTGAAACCACTTTTATACAAAACTTTTCCTTGTCGCAGAGTCGGGGTGCTTGATTGTCTATATTCTGTTGCATGACACAATTGGGGAAATTAATAATAATTCATACCACCTATACAGCACTTTTCAAGGCATTCAAAGATGCTTAACAAATGCATGCATCATTCAATCCACACACACACACACACACCCAGGTGGTGACAAGCTACTTGTGCAGTCAACAGCTGCTCAAGGGCAGTCTGACGGAAGCGTGGCTACCATTTTATGCCTATGGCCCCTCCAACCACCAGCAAAAATCCAACTACTACATTCATTCATTCATAGGCAATGTGGGTTCAGTCTCTTGCCCAGGAACATAACAACGACATGGAAACGGTGGGGGGGGGAGAATAGGAACCAGCAACCCTCTGGTTTCAGGGCGTACACTTACCCTCATACGCCCAATGGTACCCTCTGTGGTGGCATTACTAAAGAACACAGAAAGACAAAGAAAAAGCAAAACAAAAAAAACTGGTATACCACTTTTGGGGCATTTGACTTCAGAGAGGTACCACTGTATCTAGCAATGTGACAAGTGGCCGCCATATTTGTGGAATTTAAAAAAAACAAAACATGGAATGAGCACTACAAACACGTGTGAAATGCTCCATAACAAATAAAAAAAAATAAAAATTATTACTAAAGTAAATGCCCTATTTGACTGCCTACATTGCTATTCTCATCATTATTACTCCATTTGTGCTATTTAAGTCAAGTCTTTAGGACAAGTAACATCATGTGAAATGTCACAGTAATTTTGACACGTAGACTTGGAGAACGACAACCCCTCAGAAATTCAGGCCATATGACCTTATTGGTGGATATTCTTAACTGAAACTTGTTCTCAGATTAGCAGACAAAACCAAAGGGTTAAGGAGATATGCTGAGAAATCATGACGTCATACTGTTTTGCTCTATTCTGAAGATTTTTGACCAGATTTTCTATAGACATTTCTCATTGCAATCACTGTTTCAAAGTTTGTTTGACACCATGTGTATAAATCTAATGCTGAAGTCAACAGTGGCTTCTTTTCATCTTCATAACTACAACAGAAAAGACAATTCTATGTGAGTTTTTGCCAAGCACAGTGACTGAGGACGGTGCTCCCACCAGCGTGTTTTTTCCGCTCATATGTCAGAGCATGTATATTCACCTAATTTATGCACACCACTGGGAAACATGCATGCCAGTCTGTGCGTGTACAAAGCACGCACAGCTATGAGATGCACGAGAGACCGCAAACACAAGCCACTAATTTCTACAGAGAGAATACGACTAATAACCCAGCAAAGGAGATTGAAAAAAAGGCCACACTTTAATATTCATGACTAAACTACATTTGCGTAGCAAAGTCTCTTCAAACAACCCTAGAAGCATGTACAACCTGACAGAAACATGTCTTTTCCTGATACAGCACACTAGAACAAGAAAAAACCCAGCAGGAGGTCAATGACTACATCTATTTTGACTAAAACAAACTTGTGGTGAGTTACTATTACTACTGTGGATGTACCTTTAATGGACAAGGATGAAGACTACATTTTGTGACACAAAGAAAGACTAAAATAGTCCTTCCCATCAAGTTTCTAAAGACTTTCCCTCTAATCTAAATTGCTGCTATCTAAGTACTGACTAGAACTAGGAAAAGAGATCATATTTCTCTGGTACTTGCTTCAATGCACTCCCTTAGAATTGAATTTCAGAATCATCTTTATTTGCCAAGTATGTCAAGAACACAAAAGGAATTTTTCTCCCGTTTGTTGACGCCGCTCTAGTACAATAGACAGTCAACTGACAGAGAATACTTTGGAAATAAAGACATCAAAAAACAGTCAATAGCAATAAAAGGTTTATTTAAAGTCTTCTCACCTACAAAAGCACTGATTATATTTCTAATTATTTGTGTTTGTATATTCCCTGTTGTGTCAGAAGTACAATAAGTTTCACCATCACTTCAACAAAAAAATTGGAAAAAATACAACTTTGGCCAGATAGATAGTCATAACCGTAAGCATTCATCACATTTCTGTAAGACCGAACTGAACTTCTATGACACATGAATGTTTCTTAAAAGATAAAACACTTACTGTTATATCTGAGCTGATGAAAATGACCATTGGACATTTTAGTGAGCAGCAAAATAGCAGAATTAACAAATACTATACATATGCCTTAAATGGATAAGGATAAAGATGACATTTCTTGACGAGTGACTAAAACAGTCCTCCCCGGCAAGTCTGTAAAGATTCTCCTGATCCAAATGCTGCTGCCTGAGCACTGACGAGAACGAGGAAAAGAGATCCTATTTTTCCCAGTGCTAGCTTCAATGCACTGGCTCCTGATACAATTTAGGACTGAATTTAAAGACTTGTTCTGTTTCTACTTTCACCAACCATACAACAAAAACTTTTGGTCAGATAGATGCATAACTTTATTACATACCTGTAAGACCAAAATGAACTATGGTGACACATATCTGTAAATATTTGTCCAAAAAAACCCTTACTATCAATATCTGAACTAATGAAAAAGACTATTGAATATTTTCATGAAGAACACAAAAGCAGAGTTAACAAATACTGAATCCTTGGATTCAGCAACCATGTTGGCAAAATAAAGTAAATAGACTGAAGCACCTGAGCAGCAGTATCACTATGACATCAGACTGCCAGCTCACTGACGTGTGCAGCCGCCTGAGTGGCTGATCTTTGGAGTGCTGCCGGCTTGGTGCTGTGATTGCCCTGGCATTTGTGCCTGCAGGGCGCTCCTTTGTTCTTCATATCACTCACACCAGCCACTCTCCCAGTTTCTCATCACTTTTTAAACGCGCTCATCTATCGGCTCACTCCCTGAGTCTGCAGACGATATGAGAGTGTGATGAGATCCCTGCTTGTACTGCTGTGTCACTAGTCTGGGAGCAAATGAGTGGACACAGGCAGCAGTTGTCAATGCAGCGGCCAGATATGGGCTGGATACTAATGAGGCATTTGGCATATATTGAATATGCCGATTATTCGAATAAATAGCGTAACAGAGGTCAATAGGCAATTACCTGGAGCTACTTTGATACGAATGTTAAATATGAAATATCATGAGCATTGTTGATGTCTGAAAAACAATATTTCTAGTTAAATGTCAATTCATATTAACATGGAAGCAAAACCAAACTACTTTTTATGTGTATCAGTGTCACAAAATACCACATTCGCTGACAAACGTTTCAGGGGCACCTCCAAAGTCGAACATAATCTGTTGCATGACGCAAGTTCTTCATTCTTATAGGAAATAAAGTGAATATTTTGTTGCAGGCTCAAACTGTCGCCGTCATAAAACCATTAACTGTACAGCAAACTATGTAATTAACATTTTAATAATCCTAACTGTCATACAAGTGTAAAGAGAACTGCATGATACAACTAAATAAAAGTAAAATAAACTAAAAAAAAAAGGGGGAACAAGATGGTGTTTGTATACTTTTAACTACCGGTGTCTTGTAGGCACTTCTGAAATGAAAAATGTTGTGATATTTAACTCCTATTATGTATATTGACCAGTTTGTATCTCAGGTTTTTGACATTTCTGGTTCTATGATTGTCATCACCCTTTTCCTCTCTGCCATCAAAACCAAAACAATCAAAGAAAAAGAAAAATATCTTTGTGAAGTTAATCCATTTGATGCTCATTGAGCTCACGCACGATGGTGCTTTGAACTGAAGGTTTTGTTTGACTTTTTGAGGCAAATTTCACTTAAAAATCTTGGTTGAACCCCAAATTGTACTCTGATTACATTCTATTAAAATGTGTCATCTTGGGATAATTTTCTTGGCTAAATTGCAATCAAACTTGCAATCAATGTGTATCAATGCATGTTGAGTACATATGGATTTCCATTTAAAACAGAAACGCAACGTCACCTGTGATGACTGACTTGCAGCTCCCCGAGAAGCTGATTCTTGAACCACTGGTCAAAGTCCACGTTGTCAAACAACTCGAAGGCAGCCAGTCCGACTGCGTTGTACACTGCAGATAATCACAGAAAAAGCCATAAAAGCAAAGTCAACAAATGCACTTTCTAAATGCATCCATCCTAAAGGAAACAAGCCAGAAAAAAAAAATCGAATATTTTATCGCATTCTGTAATTAAGTATGAGATTTAATGTACGGCATGTAGATTTATTTGACTAAAAAATAAGCTCTCAGGTGCAACAGAACAGCAATTCCAGTATTCAAATGAGCTGAAGTAGCTGCCCTTCAACTGCTAAAGGCAAGCAATGTCAACACGAAACTAAATCAAGGCAATTTGGCAGTAGTACACTGCTGGCAAGAGCACCAACATGGAACCAACACAGAATCTGAAAATAGTATAGCAGTAAACCAACCCAGAGAAAACAACAATAAGAAATAGGAAAATCATTAATGGAATGGCAAGATATGCTTCCTGTCACTTAATACTTGGGACATTATTTGGGTTATTTTTTATGGGTTAAAGTACGGTGGCCAACAGGGGCAAACGCACTGCAAACTGCCAAAAGCTCCAAACACAGGAATGATGCAAACATAAAAACATAAAACAAATGCAACATAAAAACGCTGCGTTTTACGTTTTAATCACAGAAAAGAAGCAGAAGCAAAAACTTATGAACCGCAAAACAAAAATGCTGCAAACACAAAAAACACCCAAACTCAAAAAACAACTGCAAGACAGAAATGTTGCAAGTTCCCGCCACCAAACTGTAAGTCCAGGGGCCGTGAGGCCACTTGGGGGCACAAGGAACCCATCCTGTCCTGTGAGAGCAAACCCTCTTGAAAGACACACAGCTCTACACTACTAACTTTTGCACTAGTAGCATCGGTGCAACAGTGGGTCGCTCACACCTGCAAATGATTTGGTCGCACTATTTTTTGAGGAGGAACAGCATGACCATGGCATATCATAGTTTCGTATGAAGTAAATATTAACAGACACTCAAGACAGAATATTTGAAAAATATTTTACTGTGAACAAGAAGTTTGTCCGCAACAAGCAGTAGCAGACAAAACGTCAAATAAATAAAAAAAACTTACTTTTATTTTGTTTTATTTATTGAGGGCTCATAACCCTCTTCCCCTGTCAAAATCAGCTAATCATATTGCAGCGGGTTGCTTTTAACTAACAATGATTGAGACTGCGTCACAGTGCTTGCTTGCTTGCTCTCTCTCTCTCTCTCTCTCTCTCTCTCTCTCTCTCTCTCTCTCCCTCTCCCTCTCGTGCAGGAGGAAAAGAGAGCAGTGGAAAAAAAGCCGACTTTCAAACATGCACTCACGCTAATGCGACAAGATGAAATTTTTAATCGCACAGGCTGAAAAAAATGTTGTATATGCGACCATTATGGTTGCAGTCTCAAGCCCTGAGATGTGAGTTTCCCAGCAAAAAGTTGCCGAACTTCAAAATACTGTAAAAGATTAAAAAGCTATAAAGTAAACCATATGTTTTCAATCTGTTCTTTAAAGGTTCGCCAACTTTTTTTTCTGGGAATCCCACTCACGCCTTGTGAAATCAAGCAGCATATTAAGCATTTCGAATAGTAGTGCAGTGCAGTGCAGTAGGTGACTGCAGGGCCTCTGCTATTGTTGGAGCAAGACACCAGGATAATGTCCTCCAAAGTGGATGGCAGCAGGACTGTGGCATTTCCACATGCCTCGAAAAAAGGAGCTTGAGCAGCTCCATAACTCTCGGTCATTCATCCTGACTACCAGATGCGCAAGCACAAAGAGACAGACAAGACAGACGGGCTGAAGGTGCTGAAGCATCAGCTTGGACTGCTATCAATCAAACACTGCCAGTGGTTGAGTATTCCGGACAGGTAAAGGGAACGGTCAGGAAAGTCGGAAACTGCTAATGGCGTATTCGCCTTTGGTCAACTAACTTCTAAGCAATTAAAAAGATTAAAGATGCAGTAAATTGACATCTAACTCTTTGGTGGGAAGTCAATTTTTGGGTCTTTGCATGTTGACATGTTTATAAGTATCTGTCTTTTCAGTTAAAAAAATATGGCCCCTTTCACACTGCCTGTTAAAGCTAGCCTTTTTGCAACTTTTTCAATGTCGCTGTTCTATAGTGGCACCAACATAAAATAGAGGTAAAAAAAAAAAACGAAATTTGTATATAACAGCATTTGCAGTAGCGGATAGGGAAAAAAATAAATAAATTGGAGCTGGAAATATGATTTCCGATTTTACTTTATTTGTTCCCCTTTGCTTATACAGTAGAAAAAGCAAATAGCGAATTTCAAAACAAGTTTTGCTTTTAGTTTTTTCTTCCTTTCTGGGATTTTCTTTATATTTATATTTACTTTTTTCCCCAGAGCATTAACTTGCATCAATTTCCACAGAAATATATATATATATATATATATATATATATATATATTTGTACAGATTAGAAAGTAAGTGCTTCATCTTGTAAACATCTTTCCTATTTCAACATGTACTGTATGTAAACACAGTCACAAAAAAAATTAACACCTTATATGTTAACAATGTAACGTAATAAAATAAGCTGTCAAACTGTATGACTTGTCCGGTCCATATCTAAGAGTAAGAGTAACGCCACACCCCCTCCTGCTCTCTCATAGTCTTTTCTCATGTTGAGTTGATCAGGTGAGGCCAACCAAATATTTGTAGCTTGGAATCACATACAGTACCTCCGGTCCAAAGTTTCCAACTTTTCGATGAAACACTGCTTTTGCAACATGAAAGTTCACCATGTCATTTGCTATGTTCAAGTGTGATTGATTCCTTAGGCTACGTTCACACCAGGTCAGTTCCGATTTTTTTGCTCAATCTGACATGTTTGAATTTTTCATGTCAATGTCAACACTACAATTATGATTTTTTTCAAATCCAACTCAGGCCTTTTTCGTATGTGGACATAAATCGTATCCGAAACGACTGCAGACTGAACGCAAAGGTTGCGCTCATCCAACATATATGTCATGAAAAGGTGAAAACCGTCACAATTGTTCAACAGACAGACACGAAAAAGCAGAAAACAGTCAGTGGCGAAAATATGTTTTAGAACAGATAAATATATCGGTGGACTGGTCAGTTCAAGCACAAAATCGTTGAATTTGCCACAAATGCGTCAGGGCCAAATTACTTCTTCTGTAAACACACTGCGCCTCGTGTTTGATACGCCTGCGTGTCACTTCACAGACAGGTTCCGTTCATAGCACAGTTCGCATTTATTTTTGTAATTGGAACGCCCACATAAAAATATCGGCTTTAAAAATTTTTTTTTAAAAAAATCAGAACTGAGCATCATGGCCTTCAGTGTGAACGTAGCCTCAGATGCCGTCCTTCACACATAGACATCAGAGCTGAACCCATTTGAACTCTGTTGCTAACTAATCCAACAGCATCTACTGAGGTGCCTGGGCAGTAAGAAAGATGATCTTACTTTACATTCAGACTGTGACTTTAACGATCCTAAGCTTGCCGTTTCTCTACTTTTTCTGTAATAGTCAGTTTTTATTTTGTTTTGAACCCCAGTTTCACTTGACATAAATGTTAATGTACTGGTAATAAAGTTTTCCTCGCAAATAGATGCCTCCTCATATCCCTCTATTCTTAATAGCGCTTATCCTGTTCAGGGTCGCAGGAGCTTATCCCAGCTGACTTCGGGCGAAAGGCAGACCACATCCTGAACTGGTCGCCAGCCAGTCACAGGTCACGTGTAGACACGGACCACCATTCGCACTCACATTCACACCGTCACTGAGTGGGAACTGAACCCACGCTGCCCGCACCAAAGTCAGGCAAATACACTACAACACCATCAGTGACTTGCCTCCTCATATCTCCAGTTAAATAAACATCCCAGGCGACAATTTGCTGACATACGATATATGACGCAGTATGCTGTGTTACTGTGGCAAAGTATAAAAGATACTAGATATTGCTATTTTGTGGGATCCCCATGTACAAGGGGCTAAGCCATTTTCAAGGGCTTATGGATACTGTAGATTTAGTCCAATATAAAATACTGTCAGGATACTGTCAGATCCTATTAAGAGTGCTGTTAAAATAATCATTATTTACTCATCATACATTTTCCTGGCACTCACAATTGTAATTATCTGCAGCAGTGCCCACAGTGGACAGCTTCATTAT
Source organism: Phyllopteryx taeniolatus (assembly GCF_024500385.1). Classification (NCBI taxonomy): domain Eukaryota; kingdom Metazoa; phylum Chordata; class Actinopteri; order Syngnathiformes; family Syngnathidae; genus Phyllopteryx; species Phyllopteryx taeniolatus. Next base: position 24,351,633 of record NC_084504.1, read on the forward strand.
CAAGTTGTGGTTTTATTAAGACTGCCAGGAGATGACTGATATCTCAGTAGGAAACGCTTTAGGAGAAGCATCCAACCGGGAGGCAATTTGATTCACTTTTGGATGCTGTTAAATCATCCTAAACCGCAGTGCTGACCTTCCGTAGAAGTACAAACACTGTGATGATGAAGACAGAAGAGGTTTGACTCACCTGCGTCCTTCATTAGCAACTGAACAGGATCTTCCACATTGGTTGGGCCTGCAACAAAACATACATTTTCCTTTGTGAGAGACCGACAGTGCACCCCAGCTATTATTTTAGATGGGTTTTACAATAAGTTTTGCTATTGTTACAGATTCCACTGGTTTTTATGTCAGGTTCAGTCCTAGTTTGGTCAAACTATTGAAGGCCAAAGCAGAGATGGGTTCTGCTACCCTAGCCGTACTCCCCCGCTGACGGTCAATCACAAATCTAACATGGCTGCTGTTAGATCAGTAATTGGAGAAGTGAGCCGGGGTTAAGAGCTGAACAAGCGTGTGTAGACGGAACCTCCATCTACAAACAAAACAACCTTCTATCTTTTGTGGTTTGGTTGAACAGTCAATGTTATTTTTGGCATTTTCAATTAAAGATACTCTACAATACTGTGAATAAATTTGGCTTTGCCTTGTCATAAAATTGCGAATTGGTGATGTTTTTTCCCCCGCAAAAAAAGAGGTTATGAGAGATGCTAGAGATACGAACAAAATCAGTGATCCAGATTCACTTGTGAATCCCCATGAAAAAACAAATACCGAATCAGATTTTTCGTATTCAAATCAAAAGGAGTCAAAAAATTAAACACTTCTGACTTTAATCTGACAAGTGCTGAAAATGCTGCCAGCGTACTCTCTTACCAGTTCAATAGATAATAATCAAATTGGATTTTTCATTTGTTGGGCTACTATTTCGGAATAGTACAAGGAATAATGATTCTATTGTGATTCGCTAATCAATCGTTACTGTCAATACAAAAATGTAATGGAATTTTCCGTTGGGTGTCCGACCATTAGCGAATGCCAAACTGCGAATTTGCAGGGGTCCACTGTACTCACGCACACATTCTGATGCAAACTCATTATCCCCTTTTTTACAGCTCAATTCCTCAGGTGTGAACACAGTAACTGGACTCAGTAACATCTGGTGACAAATGAATTAGGATATAAATGGGATCCAGTATTGCGATGACAGACTTGTTGGCTATATACTGTACGTAAATTCAAAGTAATTTTGAATAGATCACGTGTGTACATTAGGGCTGGGCGATTATGAAAAAAGTAATTATCACAATTATTTTGATTAATATTGAAATCACGATTAATAAACACGATTATTCAATGATTTTGAAACTTTGTATTTATTTAACTACCAAAACACAATTTTCAATATAACTTAATAGAACAACCAGAAAATAAATGAATAACAACTAAAATAATAATATATTAAAAAATGGAAATAGAAAACAAAAATAAATCCAGCCATGGCTAAAAACATTGGCACACCTGGGGTGTCTGTATTGTCTATTAAATATATTTGTTAAAAAGAAAACATCCTCTCAATATTCTGGCATTTAGCAAATATAAATATGTTGGTAATCCTAATTAACCTAAAACAGGTACATTTTAGTCTGATTTCATGTCAGTTTGTGTCTTTGTATACAAAGCCATGACTGTATCTACCTGTTCCTGCTGTACGTGCCTTGACCTCTTGGGGGCTGTGTGGTGCGATGCATGCATGGAGCTGCGTATTACAATAAGCTAAAAAACAAGTACACGAAGTCGCAATAAAACTTTATTAAACTAGCTTTTCACAGATTAGGAATAATATGTGCCTGTGGGTATCGTATTGGGTATATATTGCCTGTTTGTATGTGTTACTACGGCTTTTGTGTGTAAATAAGTTATTTGAAGGTAAATCTCTCCCGTGATCTAATGCTAATGTTAGCTAGCCCGTCAAGAGGGTTCTCCATTGATTGATAGCATAACCTGGTGATTTCTAAAATGATGTGTGTCTTGTGTTTAAATATTCAATGTGAGTAATTTTTTAGTTTAGTTTTACAGTAATTCCAACTAGGGTGTCAATAAACAGCTTAAAGCACGCTCAGGGAAGGCAGAAGAGCATGCGCCACACGCTTTAAGCAAAAAAGGGTGTGTTCTGCGTTTTTTTTCGTTTTTCTTCGATTATAAAATGTTTATGATCATGAGAGGCCAAAATCGAAATTTCGATAAAATTTCAATTAATCGCCCAGCCTTAAACGTGTTGGCAATTGTGAAGTTAGGAAAAGGAAGACATTAGAACCTATCTGCCTCATAAAGGAAGCTATACAAAATGATGTTTAACTTATATACCTACTGCATAACTTAACTAATTTGTAAAGTGCACAACCTCACATATGTCAAGGTGTGGTGCAGTCGAGATGACCATCACAGCACACCACACACACACACGATATCTGTCGCAGTACCAAGACTGACTTGTTAGAAGCAGCATGGTGCTACAGGGTATCAAGAGTGACAAAAACACGAAGAAGAAAGAGAAGCAACAGAAAAAAGAAGCTAGGCTAACAGTTAGCTTATAGCTACATCGCAGTTGCAAACTCTACTCCTTGTTTATTTTAGTGTGGTGAATGACTCAGTTGAACTTTGTGTTGACCATGATCGTAAATATTAAACAGGTTTAACATTTATGATTGTCAGTCCCAAGTGTTTTCTGAGCAGATTGGGGAGGGGGAAAAAAAACACTACTACTTAACGCACCCCAAACTACAGGATAATCACTCAGAATAATCTTGTGTAGGCCCCTTTAATTTTGGTGATTTTTCTTAGACTGACTCGGCCCTCTCCCACTAATATAAACACGTGAGCGCTTCCATTCGCATGAGCGGTTATCTGGCGCAATTGAGGAACAGCTTCTTTCCGTAAGTTGTAAGACTGTTAGACTGTTAAAACTCGAACAGTGCTTTGTAGCCCCGACATCAGCCCCGCCCCCATGCCTACTCATTCCTGCATGATGAAAACTTTCTTTTTGAAGTTCAAATGACCATGTAAATATCATGTGCAATTCAAGCCTATCACATTTGTATTATATGTAATATTTGCCTCTGACTTGAGAGTCGAAAGATTCAATTGACCCTTTACACAAAGTTGTGATTTTGGGCCAATTACCAGTGGTCCTTCCCATCAAGTTTCTGCCTTTTCACGAGTCTTCTTTCTACCTCTATTAGTCCTTGGGGTGCTCTGAGGTCTTAAATCAATAGCTGACTCCCTTCAACCATAGAATTGTCTAATCTGCTGTCGCTCTTGCTCCGGTGGAAGCTATTTCCACTCTGCCACTTGAAGCTGAGAGCAGCATGGGAGAGAGACCGGAAGCAAAAACAAAATGCGTGTACAATGACACTGTTAATTCAGAAACACGACAACGATGTGACATATACCACTGAAGGCAACATGAAAGAACCTTAATGCATTTCTGCTTCATAAAATATGTATATGTTGACAGGAGCTCTATATCCAATGTAGGGGACCATAACGCGGGTTCCAAGGACCTTTTCCCACTGCAGGTAAACTGTGCATCTTTTGGATAAGATGCTAAGGAAGATGCTAATTAGAAATGGGCATAACCTTTTTGGCGATGAATGGATTTTTGAGGATTCTGTTATTTGTGTGACAATTGATAGCCAGGTTAGGCGTAACTTTACCTTTGCTGGACTATGTTCAGTTTCCCCTAAACATTTTCAGCTCAATTTTAAAATAAGTTCCTCCCCAGAATCCAATATGTAATGTATTAGCATAACAATGACACACACAATACAATACATTGTCGCAACAAAACAGTAAATTCAATAACTGTATCAGACTGGAGTTAGCCTTGGTGTTCCACATAAAGAAAATCTAAAAGCTTAACAAGTGGTAAAAAGGTGGGTAAAAGTGGGGAGGATTTTTAACAAGCAATTATTTTTGAAAATGGAATTAACTAACCCTGGAGATTCTGAACCATATCCAAGAGCACGGGAGTCAAGGTCTGGCTGTAGTTGTGGAATATATCCAAGAACAAAACTTCTGTACAGGGCTGAAAGCAAAGAAAGACAAAAGTGGTAATTAGGAGAATATCATAATGCAGCTGCCAAAGTAAATCATTTTTTACAGTGCTCCCACACACATAACAGTCTCATGTGGTTTTGTTATACAGTAAGTTGGTGAAATTGCGGGGCTAGTATCCTGTAGGGTCGAGAATCTCTGGCAGGAGGCTGATTCGATACATATCTAGATATACAGGAAGTCCTCGAGTTACGACGTACTCGAACCTACAACGTTTCGACTTTACGACGCCCGTGCCTCATCCGCCATTTTGTCCCCAGCACCATAGTTTGTGCCCAGCACCATAGTGTTTCTGCTAAGCTCGTGCATAATGCTTGTCTGTGTTTGTGCGCCGGGAGTATTTTTGCCTTTTTCGCCCTCTCACCAGTAATGGTAAGTGCAGCATCTTATTTTTTTATTTTAAAGTATTTAAGTTTCTTTATACGAAGTGTTAACCTTTTCTGCTACGGTCACCTGACCGTGGTCGGGAGACGCAAGGGTTAACTCGCTTCTCTCGTTGCACAGCTGAGCTGGGTGGCGGCAACAATAATGGCACCAAGCACCGATTTGCTGCTTTAATGGCTTTATTAGCTCCTCTTCACATTCAACGTCAACGGGTCCTCCGCTAATCGCTACTCTTCCCCGGTCGCCGTCACTACACTTGCCACTGTACACACTCACACCTGCGCGCAGTCCTTCCTCCTTCACAGTCCTGTCTCACTCACACATCGACGCACACGCCCACACACACTGAGCTTGCTGTCACAATCACGTGGGACAATACCCGTAACAGAAGTATTTCGACGTAAATTTCGACTTTAACGGTGAAATCCGACTTGCGCGGAAATTCGGTTTACGTCGCCAGCGTAGGAACGGAACTCGCCAGCGTAGGAACGGAACTCGTTTGTACAAGTACAAAGCATAAAATGTCAAGTGGACATAGTCGTGGCAAAGTCTGGGTTCTATGTCAAAGGCAGATCAATGAGCTGTGGTTATGTTATGGCTTTGATGCGACAATTGTGTGGGATCTCCGTGTAAAAAGAGGGTAAAATCTAGCTTTATGCCACTGTGTAAGGTGGTCATGACACAGTAGTGTTAAAACACAAGCAAACAGACGCACATGCACACACACACACACACACACACACACCTATAGCACTAACCGATACCTGTTGTGCAATTAATCAACTAATCTACTGAGATTAAAATGTCAATGGTTTCATATTATGGTTTTTTATAAAAAAATATGAATTTGTTAAAAAATTATTAATCCAAACATTAAGGATTAATAATTTTTTTTAGGATAAGCGGTACGGAAAACAAATGGATAAATGGACTTGATGCTTTTTAAATAGTTTTTTCTTTCAGGACTTTTCTATTACTCAACTCTTTTGTTATATGTTGCAAAGCCAGCCCTCCCACAGGGTGTTGGTGCTGTTATAACATAATATGTGAAAACCGTTGTTTACTTTGCTGTCAGTATGCTAGTGTGTGCCCAAGCAACCTTTCCCAGAGTTAATATGATCATGAAGTCGGGTTAATACAGGACACTAGTAATATATTAAAGTAGAATAAACAACATGGGCTGAGTTGTCTATCTCGAAATCTGAGTTTTTACTCACCCGCAAACTGTATTTCCAAGAGTCGCCTCCTGTTTCTTCAACAGCTGCAGGGAAGAGGGTGAGAGGGAGTCAGATGGTGTTCAATGACATATGGAAGCCTTCATTTGGTAAGTTTCTCTACTTTGCTCAGACAATCCACTCCTCCATTTCAGCTCAAATCTAATAACCATCAAGTCACACTTCTCAAAAGGGCTTTCAGAAAGATCCTACCTAATTTAGATACCGTGGACCATCTAAAGTTGAACATGTTTGATTCCCCAGTTGGTCTAATTTAAGATGTACTGTAAAGTACTTAAACTTTGTCCATCAAGAAACTACTGGCCATGTTCTATGTAATACAAGTCATGCAATGATAAAGTTGTGAGAAGTTAACGTGTAATAAAATTTGATACAACTAAAATAAAGTAAGATTGCTCATCATTTGATGAAACCTGACACACAGAGAGACATCTAATTGACCTTAGAGTCATTGAATTTGGCAGCAAGGTGTAGTAGTGGTCTGCCTCACAGTTATGAGGTTTCTGGATTGAATCCCAGCTTCGGCCTTCCTGTGTAGAGTCGGCATGTTCTCCTAGTGCATACATGTGTTTCCCCTAGGTCCTCCGACCTCCTCCCACATTATAAAAATAAATGTTAGGTTCCTTGAAGACTGTAAATTGTCAATGGGCTCCAGCTCTTCGGCGACCCTAATGAGGACAAGCGCTAAATGGATGACCACTGCACTACCAAAAAAAAAACAAATGAGCTTCTTGCTATAAAGGCGCAGCTTCTCGCTTTCGATTTGCAAAATAAATAAAAGATAACTAAGTTTTGCATTGCAAATTCCCGCACAGCAGAGCTGGTAAATCCTTGCTGCTTTGAATAGGAACAGACATGTTGAGTCTGTCAATAATCAAGGGAGTTCTGTTGAATTTGGATTTAGGTTGTAGACTTACCAAAACTCTCGGGATCCTCTTCCCACATGGCCAGCTCCTCCTCCGTGAGAAGGAAATAGTGGGAGACGAGCCGGCGTCCGATCTCCGTCAGCGTGGGGTGTGTGAAGAAAGCCGTCTTGATCTTGTGAGCCTCCAGACTCTCTGGTTTACTGTCTACAATGATGACAATGCAGCTGTTAAAACTAAAATATTCAAATCCAGTTGGCACATTCTGGTCTTTTGTCCCTGCCAATATTTTCTGAATTAAAACAATTCTTATTACTATGGAGTGCAACAACGCAAAAAAAAAAAGTAATTTCCAACATCATTATTCATAAAATTAATGACAAACACAGCATTCATATATGAATGTTAAATGTTCCAATGGAGGCTAAAATCATTTGCTATTTTACTTTCATTAGTCCTACACTGGTTTGGAACCTGTTGTGCTCACAGATACACAAGAGGCCTGTCTGTCTATGTGATTGACAGGGTGGTTAAAAAAAAATAAGTCACATGGCTGCGAATAGCTGAGTCAGTCAGTCTTCCCTTAAGCTCTTTAACCTTTCCCCTTACAATATTAACGAATAAAAACTAAATGAAACTTGATGTTTAGCTCAAATCAAAGTGACTTAAAGCAGCCTACACACATACCGATAATCACCCCGAAGTTGAGTCAAGCCCTGATTGTCCTAAGTCAAGTTTATTTGGCTAGCCTTTGATCACAAAAGACTCTTAAAGGGCTCCACAGGCCCCATTTTTTGCTGGCACAGCATCACTGTGCTGTAATACCACAATTGCAGTTAAAAAAAATAACAGCCAACTTGGTGCAACGCCAGTCAAATAATACAGGTTTTCATGATGTCAGAGGTTTTCCAGCCGAAGGCCGCCGGAAATTAATAAATGCTGGGAAAATAATGTCATTAACCACAACAAAAATGACAAGGACAAGCGTTTGATGTCAGAAGATCACTGACATCACTCAAGCAATTAGCTGGCTTGTCACCTTATCAAAAGTTCTGGTTCATGTTTTAACGGCATATTGTATTTTTGGTTGATTTCGATTTAGTTTATATTTAAAGTGTTGCATTGTTTTTAATGCATTAATGTTAGACTTCTGCTTGTATGACAAGTGAAAATGTTACTTAAAACATTGCCTGTAGAGTTATAATAAATGATGGTGACAGTTTGGACTCTGAATCGGAGGTCGACCAGCGACACAGAATGGATTGTGGTTGACCTTTGAGGTTCCACTACAGTGAACAAAGGTATGGTGGAGAATATGAGGAGAGGCAGGGTTGGATTAAACATCTTCAACAAACTCATAACCTACCTTCGATGTTCTTGGCAGGTTTGTAGGCATCATTCTTAACAATCATCTTGATGAGATTCATGCACTGGACGATGAAGCGCTCGAAGGTGACGCCTTCCCCGACGGGCGTGAACACGTAGCTCACAGCAAATTCCAGCGAGCGCTGGATTAGAGGTATAAATGCACAGGGGTGGTACTCCAAGAAATCCAACAACTAAGTAAAAGGAGAGAAGAATATAGTACTTCATTGATAAAAATGTGACATCCACCATTGTCTTACTTCATGATGTGCAACGCAACTCACAACTTTCGTGTAGAGTATGATGGTCTTTTCTAGCTTTTCTCTACATGTGCTGCCTGGACCAATTTGTCGACCTAAAATACAAAACAATCAAAAGACAGTGCGACAAAAGAACAGCTGGAGTCTTAATTATTTATAGTAATTGTGATGATGTAGGAATTGAACCTTTACCAGTAAACACAATGCTTGTATGTTTGTCATAAAAGCAACAATAATTAGAGGACTATAATACATCAATCAAAACCAAACACTTTCATCATTTTTGACAGTGCTCTGATGGAGCCCCTCGTTTCATTAGTGAGCGCCATACGGACCAAAGACATCAGTGGTGTTAAAATGACAGCGTAAAGCATAAACCATGACAACTCAATTTGGTTTAAGAGTCAGAACCGGCGTCTCATCAGTCTGTGTGTGCCGTCTGTTTGTGACATTGCATCTGGCAAAACAGCTCTATTCAGCAAGTGTCTCTCGGATGCGTGTGAACACACCCCTTACGTGGCACTTAGCTAATACGCTGAATTCCGCTACTATTAATATTATTTTTTTGCGGCTTGTATTTGGAATCTGTTTTTAACTTATGTACTTTGTCAACCTTAACATTTAAATCCTGTCACACGGAAACCTTTCTGGTAAAGAAGAGGCACTTCCATGGCCCCTAAGTGCACACTACTGCCACCTGTCGTAATTGTTTATTGTAACAAAATAAATGATGGAAAAATGGCATAACCTCAATCAAAATACATTGGGATATGAAGTAAAGTTACCAAATTTTAATGGGATCCAAATAAATCTGTAGACTTGGCACCAGTGTACAGGCTACCATGAATGCACAGTATTCCCTCTGTGGGATACAATTACATACAATATGTATCATAATACATAAAAAGAATGATACTACCATGAGATGTATCAGATGACCCCACCTGATGTTTTCTGGGGGGAAATATAGGAAGCGTCTATCTGCAGTGCGGCCCGCACTCTGCATCTATTAGAGCGGAGTCCAATATTGACCGAAATATGGGATGCGAAGATCCAAAGACATTTTCAACAAACTGATGGTTGAGGGAAAAGCACTTAAAAGAAACAGCAGACTGTACAAGTTGATAGCGAAAACTGCTCAAAAACAGCAGTTCATACAGAGGACCTTATATTGCTGTAGAAGTCAAATTATTTGTCCCTGGCTCAGCTGACAGATGATAGCACATTCCCTTAGCTACCATCCCAAAACTGACAGTCTGTCCCATCGGCTACGGCGAAAGAGAAAAATATTGAAAACGAGATTTGTAGCAGATACATTGTTTATTTGCTGCTGAATCCTTGTGGAGTTGAGATTTAGGTGTTGACAAAAAAAAAAAAGAAGTAGAGGAAACATAACCCAAAATGAAGAAAGGAAGGAAGAAATAGAGAAAAGATACTAGGTTATTCAAAGCAATGATCCTCTTTCTTACAAATATTGAATGTTAATTGTATGGTTACTTTTATTACTTCTGCTTCATACAAAAAGATGTACTTTGCCAATCCTGTGATGGAACTTGAGGAAAGTGTTAATAGTATGCAAGTCCAGTGTAGTACTTATATTTGCATATATAATTGCATGGAATACTGTATAATGGTGATTAACCGTGTCAAAATGGAGTGCACTAAGCTGCAACCCAGAAGAATTAAGTGTCTTTTAGGGATAATTACACATATATTCTATTAATCCAGTGACAGAAATTAAATAAATGAACCTAGCTGGTGAGCATGTCTGCATCACAGTTCCGAGGTTCGAATCTCAGCTCTGTCCTTCCTGTGTGGAGTTTGCGTGTTCTCCCTGTGGTTGTGTGGGTTTTTCTCAGGGTACTCTGGTTTTGTCCCACATTAAAACATTTTGCATATTGTTTATGTATTTATGTTATTGCCTGTCGCCCATCTGAGGGTGTACCTCGCACTTGTCCAAAGTCAGCTGGGATAGGCCCTAACTCAACCGTGACTCTAAAGTGGAAATGCACTTCAGAAAATGGATGGGTGCAGTTATTTAAGGCCGTCATAGGGAACACAAATGTAAGAGACGCTTTAAAGGGTGTGCAATATTAGTGCTACTAAAGACCAATAAAATTCGTTGCTCAGAAACTTGGCTTTCAGTAGTTTAAAAAAATGATAAGCTTTGGAATCTTTCACTATGTCATTCATTCAACAACTCATCGTAACTTAGAGATGCAAAAGGCAAAGTACTCACAGCATTCCAGGAACTGTTTTAGCCTTTCAAACACTGCATTCAAGAAACCCTAAAAGGGGAAAAGAGGAGAGACATGACTTAATTGCTCGCGTTTCTACAGTTCAGGCGCTCAGTATTTAAGCAGTTACACCTGCCTCTCCACTCAGGAGGATAAATAGCAGTGCCAGCCACACACACAATGAAAGAGAATCAATTTTCTGAAGCCTGGTGTAGCCATGACTAAATATCACAAATGGGATGATAGATGGAGATGGAGTCTGTTAAGATCTGCATTCGTGTTGAGCAATGAGGTCGACAGTGGTGTCATTAATCGCCCACATTGCGCCCACAGCCCGGCCACCTCAGTGCCTCCAAAAAGAGTGAAGTCAAGAGGGGTTCATGAAAATAAAGTAGGAGTTGATGAGAATGATGTCCCTGACAGTTATTTGTTGAGCTACAACCCCAATTCCAATGAAATTGGGACGTTGTGTTAAACATAAATAAAAACCGAATACAATGATTTGCAAATCATGTTCAACCTATATTTAATTGAATACACAACAAATACAAGATATTTAATGTTCAAACTGATAAACGTTATTGTTTTTAGCAAATAATTAACTTATAATTTTATGGCTCCAACACATTCCAAAAATGCTGGGACAGGTGGCAAAAAAGGCTGAGAAAGTTGAGGAATGCTCATCAAACACCTGTTTGTAAGCAGCAAGGCCGAAAACCAACATTGAATGCCCGTGACCTTCGATCCCTCAGGCGGCACTGCATCAAAAACTGACATCGATGTGTAAAGGATATCACCAACTGGGCTCAGGAGCACTTTAGAAAACCAATGTCAGTAAATACAGTTCGGCGCTACATCCGTAAGTGCAACTTGAAACTCTACTATGCAAAGCAACAACACAGGCTTCTCTGGGCCCAAGCTCATCTAAGATGGACTGTTGCAAAGTGGAAAAGTGTTCTATGGTCCGACAAGTCCACATTTCAAATTGTTTTTGGAAATTGTGGACGTCGTTTCCTCTGGCCCAAAGAGGAAAATAACCATCCGGACTGTTATGGACGCAAAGTTCAAAAGCCAGCATCTGTGATGGTATGGGGCTGTGTTAGTGCCAACGGCATGGGTAACTTACACATCTGTGAAGGCACCATTAATGTTGAAAGGTACATAAAGGTTTTGGAGAAACGTATGCTGCCATCCAAGCAACGTCTTTTTCATGGACGCCCCTGCTTATTTCAGCAAGACAATGCCAAACCACACTCTGCACGTGTTACAACAGCGTGGCTTCGTAGTAAAAGAGTGCGGGTACTAGACTGACCTGCCTGCAGTCCAGACCTGTCTCCCATTTAAAATGTATGGCGCATTATGAAACGTAATATACGACAACGGAGAACCCGGACTTTTGAACAGCTGAAGCTGTAAATCAAGCAAGAATGGGAAAGAATTCCACCTACAAAGCTTCAACAATTAGTGTCCTCATGTTGTTAAAAGAAAAGGTGATGTAACACAGTGGTAAACATGACCCTGTCCCAGCTTTTGTGGAACGTGTTGCAGCCATAAAATTCTAAGTTAATGACTATTTGCTAAAAACAAGCAAGTTTATCAGCTTGAACATTAAATATCTTGTATTTGTAGTGTATTCAAATAAATATAGGTTGAACATGATTCGCAAATCATTGTATTCTGTTTTTATTTATGTTTAACACAACATCCCAACTTCATTGGAATTGGGGTTGTAAATGGGTGAAATGCACAATGAAAATGATCAAATGGAATATATGGGGGATGAATGAGGAATAAGAGATTGCATCTATATCTATTATTCATTAGGAGGATTTATGGTAGAATAATATTGACAGAGGGAAACCGCTTGGGAATAATGCACAAGCATAAGAAATGTAAATGACACAGATTGTTTTTATAAACTGCAAAGGGAAGCAGAGAAGCTATTGAACAGTGCTTTAAGGTATTGCATGATATAAGATGAGGAATAATGCAATAAGAGCAACACTGTGAAACTGTTGTTATGATATAAAAAAAAAAACATCTCTCAAGAGGAGGTTCTACTTGGGTGGTGAATATAATTTGCAGTTGTGTGATATTTGACAACATTCAAAAATATGGCAGGCATGGATGAAAGCAGTAGGCTTAAAGTCTTCTTTCCACTGAACAGTATGACTTGGGACAACTTGACCTGCCCCCAATTTGGGGCAGTTGGTTTTCCACTTAAAAATAGTACCACAGAAAACTACGAGTTGGAACAAGACACGCTAACCAGTGATCCCTGTAATAATGTATTACTCTGATATGACCATTTTTTTTTAGTAACTGGTAATCTGACAGATTACTAAAATATTTCCTGACAAGTAATCAGATTGTTACTTATTCAAGCCACTCTGAATTACTATTGTGGCTATGATAAGTTACACAGGGTAAATGGAGGCTCTTTTGGCTTGCAGAAGAGTAGGCTAAATGAGCAACAGCAACTCACAAAGCCGGCAGGCCACCAGGTAACTTGGAAAAGAGAAAACATGACCAAGATGCCATTGTTTACCATAGATTCTACAGTCAGGGTTTCATGAAATAAAAATCCTTGGAAGTGCTCAGCTCTACCGCCACTACACTATTTTTGTCATTTTTTTTTAGTAAAAGTGTTAGAAAGGTTCTAAATATTCGAGTTTATGAGTGCTGTTGTTGTTTATTTCCACATTAAAAAGAGGTACATTGTAATATTTACCTGCCATTACAAGCACAAAATTATTCTGTAGCGTCGGCGATCCCAACATACCTCACGCCTCAGGTTGTACAGTAAAGTTCCTCTTTATTATGTGTTCCATAATGTCATTGTTCGTTGTGTGCCTTTAGGTGGAAATAGTGTGTTTACTCCACCTCCTTTATTTGATCATTATTCCTTAACTATTTGTTTTGTTGCATCTACCGTGAGTGAATGTTGTATCGTTTTTAGTCACGTCCCTCGTGTTCCTACTTGCTCATTGCTGTGAGCTCGTAGCAGTCGTCTGCTATTGTATAATCTGAAGTAAAGCTCTACTTGAGTAAAGCAGTTCACACAAAGTAGCTAATTTAATGTAGCTTAAGGCTACACACATATTTAAGTTATTGGTTCATGTTGATGTTATTGTGTAACTTGTGTGGAGTGTATTGCGAAGTAATGTGTACAGTTAAACTAAAGCACTTTGGTACTGTGGGGAAGTGATATTACATTCAGCAGATACTGAGTGGCAGTAACTAATAAAGTAACTTGTAATCTAACTTAGTTTCGTTTAAAATCAAGTAATCAGTAAAGAACCTAAAGAAACAATTATTTATCGTTAGGGCGCCACCGTGCCATGGTTTACTATATGAATATTCTCATTCATCCAGGTCATTCTATTCTCAATCGATCGCAACTGGACTGTTCTGGTTGCCTTTGAAGACAAGTTAGTTATTGTTTTAAAAAATACATGGTTATCTGAATAGGAGGCAGGGATCTGCAGTTCAAAAGGCTGAGACATTTGCACATTTGTTATCCAGTGTAAAACGTGAAAGGAAGACGACCAGGAGGGGTGGGGAGTTGAAGGGGGTCATGAGATGGTGAGGGGATGTAAAATGAAATAGCTTCATGGATTTGGACTTTGTTTACAGTGACAGTTGGCGAAGGACTCAAACAAAACTCTCAGCTCTTTGAACAGAGAGATGGCGCCAGGCGTTTCAAATCACCATGGCCATCCACATTTTGCATACTGAACTCAAAATTCAATCTTGAGAAACGCTGAAATATATTTTTTACAGGGAAAAACGTGCAATTTAGGCAAAACGTTATCACACTCACCATCACTTCCATATTCTGTTGTGGCTCTTGGAATCCATGGACGGTCAACTTGCGTAGTACTAAGAAGGGAGAAACACATTCTGTAGCATTCACAATGTTTTACTCACCATACAGTGGAACCCAGGATTGCCTCAGCATTTGTTTTGAGTTTTCTCTTAACAAAAGCCCAATTAACACCACCTGTAAAAGCTGTTGTGTGTCTAAAAGAGAGCATTTTATGCTTTTAACTTATTATTAGAGGTTCCACTGTATAGTTAACTTGATTGGGGTTGCATAAAGCAGGGCCATGTATCCATCCATCCATCCATTCTCTACCGCTTATCCGGGTCGGGTCGCGGGGGCAGTAGCTTCAGCAGGGACGCCCAGACTTCCCTCTCCCCAGCCACTTCATCCAGCTCTTCCGGGGGGATCCCGAGGCGTTCCCAGGCCAGCCGAAGGATGTAGTCTCTCCAGCGTGTCCTGGGTCGTCCCCGGGGTCTCCTCCCGTTGGGACATGCCCGGAACACCTCACCAGGGAGGCATCCGGGAGGCATCCGAATCAGATGCCCCAGCCACCTCATCTGGCTCCTCTCAATGCGGAGGAGCAGCGGCTCTACTCTGTCATCCTCCCGGATGACCGAGCTTCTCACCCTATCTCTAAGGGAGAGCCCGGACACCCTGCGGAGGAAACTCATTTCGGCCGCTTGTATCCGGGATCTTGTTCTTTCGGTCACGACCCACAGCTCATGAGCATAGGTGAGGGTAGGAACGAAGATCGACCGGTAAATTGAGACCTTCGCCTTTCGGCTTCGCTCTTTCTTTACCACAACGGACCGATACAAAGTCCGCATCACTGCAGACGCTGCACCGATCCGCCTCTTGATCTCCCGTTCCATTCTTCCCTCACTTGTGAACAAGACCCCAAGATACTTGAATTCCTCCACTTGGGGCAGGATCTCATCCCCGACCTGGAGATGGCATGCCACCCTTTTCCGACTGAGGACCATGGTCTCAGATTTGGAGGTGCTGATTCTCATCCCAGCCGCTTCACACTCGGCTGCGAACTGCTCCAATGAGAGTTTGAGGTCACGGCTTGATGAAGCCAACAGAACCACATCATCTGCAAAAAGCAGAGATGCAATACTGAGGCCACCAAACCGGACCCCCTCTACGCCTCGGCTGAGCCTAGAAATTCTGTCCATAAAAGTTATGAACAGAATCGGCGACAAAGGGCAGCCTTGGCGGAGTCCAACCCACACCGGGAACGAGTCCGACTTACTGCCGGATATGTGGACCAAACTCAGACTCCGGTCGTACAGGGACCGAACAGCCCGTATCAGGGGGTTCGGTACCCCATACTCCCGAAGCACTCTCCACAGGACTCCCCGAGGGACACGGTCGAACGCCTTCTCCAAGTCCACAAAACACATGTAGACTGGTTGGGCGAACTCCCATGCACCCTCGCGGACCCTGCCGAGGGTGTAGAGCTGGTCCACTGTTCCACGGCCAGGACGAAAACCACACTGCTCCTCCTGAATCTGAGATTCGACTTCCCGACGGACCCTCCTCTCCAGCACCCCTGAATAGACCTTACCAGGGAAGTGTGATCCCCCTGTAGTTGGAACACACCCTCCGGTCCCCCTTCTTAAAAAGGGGGACCACCACCCCAGTCTGCCAATCCAGAGGCACTGTCCCCGATGTCCACGCGATGTTGCAGAGGCGTGTCAACCAGGACAGCCCCACAACATCCAGAGCCTTTAGGAACTCCGGGCAAATCTCATCCACCCCCGGGGCCCTGCCACCGAGGAGCTTTTTAACTACCTCGGTGACCTCAAACCCAGAGATAGGAGAGCCCGCCTCAGAGAACACACACTCTGCTTCCCCATGGGAAGGCGTGTCGGTGGAATTGAGGAGGTCTTCAAAGTATTCTCCCCACCGACTCACAACGTCCCGAGTCGAGGTCAGCAGCGCCCCATCCCCACTATACACAGTGTTGGTGGTGCACTGCTTTCCTCTCCTGAGACGTCGGATGGTGGACCAGAATTTCCTCGAAGCCATCCGGAAGTCTTTCTCCATGGCCTCACCGAACTCCTCCCATGCCCGGATTTTTGCTTCAGCGACCACCAGAGCTGCATTCCGCTTGGCCAGCCGGTACCCATCAGCTGCCTCAGGAGTCCCACAGGCCAAAAAGGCCCGATAGGACTCCTTCTTCAGCTTGACGGCATCCCTCACCGTTGGTGTCCACCAACGGGTTCGGGGATTGCCGCCACGACAGGCACCGACCACCTTACGGCCACAGCTGCGGTCGGCCGCCTCAGCAATGGAGGCGCGGAACATGGTCCACTCGGACTCGATGTCCCCCGCCTCCCCCGGAACATGAGCAAAGTTCTGTCGGAGGTGGGAGTTGAAACTCCTTCTGACAGGGGATTCTGCCAGACGTTCCCAGCAGACCCTCACAATACGTTTGGGCCTGCTACGTCGGACCGGCATCTTCCCCCACCATCGGAGCCAACTCACCACCAGGTGGTGATCAGTTGACAGCTCCGCCCCTCTCTTCACCCGAGTGTCCAAGACATGCGGCCGCAAGTCCGATGACACGACCACAAAGTCGATCATCGAACTGCGACCTAGGGTGTCCCTATTCCCCACGAATAGAACTTTAAGTATAAATACATGGCCCCTCCTTGAGCCGTCACCTTGTCGTGGTGGAGGGGTTTGTGTGTCCCAGTGATCCTAGGAGCTAAGTTGTCTGGGGCTTTATGCCCCTGGCAGGGTCACCCATGACAAACAGGTCCTAGGTGAGGTAACAGACAAAGCACGGCTCAAAGACCCCTAATGATGACGACAAACAATGGACTTCGTTTTCCCTTGCCCGGACGCGGCCCCCCACTGGAGCCAGGCCTGGTGGTGGGGCTCGAAGGCGAGCGCCTGGTGGCCGGGCCTGCACCCATGGGGCCCGGCCGGGCACAGGCTGAAAGGGTAACGTGGGTCCCCCTTCCCATGGGCTCACCACCTGTGGGAGGGGCCATAGGGGTCGGGTGCAGTGTGAGCTGGGCGGTGGCCGAAGGCGGGGACCTTGGCGATCCGATCCCCGGCTACAGAAGCTGGCTCTAGGGACGTGGAATGTCACCTCTCTGGCAGGGAAGGAGCCCGAGCTGGTGTGTGAGGTCGAGAAGTTCCGACTCGATATAGTCGGACTCGCCTCCACACACACCTTGGGCTCTGGTACCAGTCCTCTCGAGAGGGGTTGGACTCTCTCACACTCTGGAGTTGCCCATGGTGAGAGGCGCCGAGCAGGTGTGGGTATACTTATTGCCCCCCGGCTCAGCGCCTGTACGTCGGGGTTCACCCCGGTGGACGAGAGCGTAGCCTCCCTCCGCCTTCGGGTGGGGGGACGGGTCCTGACTGTTGTTTGTGCCTACGCACCAAACAGCAGTTCAGAGTACCCACCCTTTTTGGAGTCCTTGGAGGGGGTGCTGGAGAGCGCTCCCGCTGGGGACTCCATTGTTCTGTTGGGGGACTTCAATGCTCACGTGGGCAATGACAGTGAGACCTGGAAGGGCGCGATTGGGAGGAACGGCCCCCCCGATCAGAACCCGAGCGGTGTTCTGTTATTGGACTTCTGTGCTCGTCACGGATTGTCCATAACGAACACCATGTTCATGTTCTATTCGTGGGGAATAGGGACCGAGCTCTTCCACGAGTAATTTATGCCCCCTGAAAATGTTTTAATTGCCTATACAGGTGTTAGTAAATACATATTACAAACTGTGATCTGAAAGCACGTTAAATACTTCCACACAAAGCTGACAACATTACCCTTAA
The DNA here is from genome assembly GCF_024500385.1 of Phyllopteryx taeniolatus. Classification (NCBI taxonomy): domain Eukaryota; kingdom Metazoa; phylum Chordata; class Actinopteri; order Syngnathiformes; family Syngnathidae; genus Phyllopteryx; species Phyllopteryx taeniolatus. The sequence goes on from NC_084504.1 coordinate 24,369,720, forward strand.
AAATAAATGGCTTACAGATGATTTCATGTAAAAACAAATGCCCTGCAAGTGTCCGACATGGATATGTGTTAAAGACTCTCTCATGATTCCTTTCACCAACAACCAAATCAAAATTTAGCTCCTACAAAGCTCGTCTCTCAGTCAAGCTGTATCACTTTAACATTGTTGCTTAACACCAATGTACTACTTTCCTATTAGACAGGGTTTTGGCCGCATCGTGTGGCATTTTAGGGTGTTTCAGAAAAAGCACTAAACTGTGAATAGTGAACCACAAGTACGCAGGAATTACTGTATTTTACTTTAACACAAAATTAGTATAGCGCTCAAAAGACACTTGTGTATCTAATCCAAAGGCAATAGAAATTAAAAAGTTTAGGTTAGTACTCGAACAAGGGAACTATTCTGATATAAGTCTTTAAACACGGTACAATTGAAACATTTTTAAGAACCTATCGGAATAGGACAGTGGGAAAATATGCTTAGTGAATGATACTTTTGGAACATTTTAGCAAGCCAATGTGACAACACATTACGGCACCATTTAGATTGAAAAAAAAAAAGTGCATTACTAGTGTGTGGTGCAGGTATGTGCTTCCTTGTGCCAACTACCTTTAAGAGACAGCAGTGTTCTTTCCAGCGATGCCATCGCTGCAGTCTCGTCACGGGCACAGATCTGCTGGAGGAAGCAGTCCGTGTGGTGGCTCCACAGGGAACACGCAAAGCTGTAAATGCCGGACGCCAACTGTCAACACGCACACACGAAACAGTCAATCACGCGCTGATCAAATCATTCTGGATCAGTGGACACGTTCAACAACACGCCGGTGAGCGCGTGGAATGAATCCACCTTCAAATAACATTCATATGGAAAAAAAAATAACTACAGCAGCTATGCCAAAAGCTACTCATAAAAAAACAAAATAGACAACAAGACAAAAATAAGTGTGGCGCAAATAAGGACCTCAGCGTCAAAGGGCTAATTCCAGTCTCAATGAAGTGGCTATTTCCCTTACTCCCATAGCATTATTTGGGTCCCAAACCAATTACATTTTCTCCGGGAATGCATATATACTCCAGTAGAACAAAATAAGATGATCAAAGGCAAACAAAAGCACTGCTAGTCCTTCTAACAGTGCAGTACATCGTGTAGCTCACTACCTCAGACAACCAGCCAGGGTACTGTAATGAGCTTTGGGTTTTGATTTTTAAACTAATAAAAGTACAAATACTATTGTGGTGTAGGTCTCGAGCACAGAGGAATACACACACAGAAAAACCAATTAGATGCAAAAAGGCTTATTATACATGCCGCAACATGGGTTCATTCAGGCAAAACTTGACTTTGAAACACATTTTTCGGTGAGTCGTTTTATTCTAGTTTATTCTTGTTTTATTGTGCAGTGGTTAACTTCTTTTTATACTTGTATGACCAATAAAAATGTTAAAAATATAACTTTAAACATTGGCTGTTCTGTTGATTAACGTTTAGTGATGGTCATAGTTTAAGCATGTATCCACATTGCATCCATATGGGAAAACTTTTAAGTCAACCAGCGTCATGAAACTTTGGAAGTTACACTGTAAACTATGGGAAGAGATTTGTCTATAAACGTTTTTCAAATTCACAAATATGTCCGCGATTTACACGTTTTTTAGATCCAGTAGTAGTACTAAATCAAATATTTGCTTAATTTGCAACCAGTGATGCAGTTAATGTTGTGTTTGATGCCTTTTCTTTTCTATGAATTTAATGAGGCATAGCAGCAAACAGCACATCTTGAATAAAGCGTTTTCAACATCCAGGCACAACTATCCAAATGCCAAGCATGTCTTTTTTTTTAGACTTTACGCCGATATGATCGGTGCTATCGGTATCGGCCGACAATTAGCATTTTATGCTGATCGTCTTTCATGTCATAATTCGCTGATCAGATCAATGACGTCATCGATCGGTACTGCACAGACATTTAACTCCACGTCGCTCTTGCGTATGAATCCAAAAGCTAGTTTATTTTTAGCCTTGTCACGTGTCTTGTGGCAAAATACTGTAACTATGTGACGGCCAATAAAGTTGTTTTCAATCTTGTCGGTGAAAAAAGACATCGGTGTGTAACTATTTTGCACTGTCTCAGACAAACAACACGCAAGTTATTTGCAGTATGTGCACAACTGAAGTACGTTGTGGGGAACGTCCTCTGAATGCTTCAACATAAATTTGATGGGGCACTTGAAGAATGTACACAAGGAGGAGCATGCCGCGTTCAAGCAACGCTGCGTGGGGGGTGGGGGGGGGGGGGGGGAAGAAAAAGCCAAACGGACGCAAACTCTGGACTACACCCGTCCATATAGCCAGTGAGAAAGTTAGAGTAACCATGTCATTAAAAGTATTTATTAAAGTAATTTAATTGCAATAAAGTAATTTAATTACAGTAAGTTAGCCCCCATTATTTCTGTCATGTTGTAATGTTGATCTAATCTAAACTTATGTCAGTGGCCAATCCTTGAATGTCCCACTGGAGGTCATGTTTTAACTTCTCTCTACAATGCTAGAGAATAATTTGGAGCTGGGATGGACTCCAACACGCCCGCGACCCTAGTGAGGATAAGGGGTACAGAAAATGGATGGATGGCTGGATGGATACAGTACTCAGTATACAGTACACAAGTATATTCAATAAATGAACAAGTTATGAAGTACACAATTATATACAATAAATGAACAAGTCATGTCAATTGAAACATTGCTCCATGATCGGATCGGTGATCTGTAATCTTTTTTTTTTTTTTTTTTTTTAAACTTGCTGATCGGTGATCGCCCCCAAAAATCCTGATCGTGTAAGCCTGCTGTTTTTCTACTACTTTCATAGTTGGAATACACGACAATGGCAGAGCACCACAAATTTTCAAGATTTTGGCTCAAAATCAATCGATATTTAGCAGCGATAGCAAGTCAGTACCATGGCCCAAGATGAAACAACTATAGAACTATAGGGTACGTCAGTTGACAACAGAGGTCCATTCTTATGTAGTCTCTAACTAACCTATCCTTACGCAATAGCAAAGTCATAACTATAGTCGATATAAAAAAAAAAAACACTTCTAGGCCTTACATACATTTCAAACAATACAATGAAAAACAGTAAACACGACAGTAACTCAGGTATTCTGATGCCGCTTCGCAAACTAGTTCATGGCGTGGCATTCGTAACCGTGAAACCTCAGGACCGTCATGACCAACGACACTCTTGCTGCCTACTAGCTGCAGTGAATTATGATTACTTTTTGTCACACAAAAATGATCATCGTGACTGAAATGTGTGGCGCTTAACTGCATGTACCACACATTACTTGTTAGGAAACCCCCCTCAAAATACTGTGCCAAAAGGGGAATGTTTTGGTAACTTTCATAGCATTGGGTAATGGAAACACCAACAACAAAAGGCTACTATACCACGTAAGCCATGTGGATTGTGTCTCGACTCTTACAAAATGAGACTCGAGAACATTTTCAATTAAGAGGAGGAAAGAAAAGTCCACCATCGGCACACCGATTTCACATTGCAGAAAAAAACAATTCACAAACTAAAGGATCCAAGAAGCTGTTTAGCTAATTTTGCTTGATAATTAAACCTCACATCTAAAAGGGAGCGCAAAGCCAGACTTTGGCTTTCATTCACTGCATTGCGCTTTCAAATTAACATGCATTTCACTGCCACATTGATGGGGGGAAAAAAGGCAACATGACAATTCAACCAAGTTTCAAGAGACATACTACAAAAAATGCAAAGAATAATCCAGAACTTGATTGAGACATAGTGCCTGCGCATCAGCTGAATACTACACTACATTATAAAAACACTTTGGCATTTTCAGACTAGTTAGCTCTCTTATTGTTATCTTATCTTGCTATCTTATCTGTTAATTATTCTCTGTAGGCACCATGCTGTGGTTAGTAATGGACCTCCAGCATACAGTATTTATGCCAGCTTTTCAAAACGTATACAGCCATACATACATGAAAGGGAGTAAAACAGTCAAAGATAAAGGTGAGAAAAATTCTACTTTAAAATGAAAATGACCGCAAACACCTTCAGAAAGTGATCACAGTGCACATTAAAAATGCTAAGACAGAAATATTTAACAACAAAAGAAAGGCTCGAGAGAAACACCTCCGTGGCATGGGGTATGTACACGTCTAGGGTTCAAGTAAAACAATGATGGAAATGTCTGGAAAAGATTAGAAGGATGTGGAGATGTAGGAAGCTTCCAAAGCTGAGAGAGAATAGCGGTGCTTTCGTTAGTCTGTTTGATCAGTTCTTTGCCCTCAAACCATGTTTTATTCTTCAACTCCTTTAGTATAATGTTCTTGAAAACCCTAGATGGCATTAACAAAAATTCAGGATTTGCAGAGACTCACAACCTTTGCGGAGGGAACATTACCTTGCATAAACACACGCCAACACACACACGTTAGTCTATCATGCATAAAAATGGGCACACTTGTGTGCAAAGGGAATGGGGGTTCCATAAATCTCGTGATTGACAGACTTGAGTCTAGAAGCAGCTAAACAGCATCACCTACAGGCTACACATTGAAATGCACATTCATAACAAGATTGGCAAAGGGAGAGGTCATGGTAAACTACAAAGTAACAAAATTAAAAAGACAAAATCTGTCCACAAATGAAGCGACTGATGACTTACATCCTGAAACAGCCGTCTGTCCTGCGCCAGACGTTTCGACGAGAGGGTTTTGGTAACGTGATAGAAGGTGAGCAGCGCCCTGTGCTGCTGCAGGCCATCTTGGCCCTTGACCGACTCCAGCAGAATGGGGATGAGCTCCGGCCATTGCCGGGGGCAGTCCAGCCGGGCTACCTTGGCTATCAGCACCGCGATCTGGGTCGCTATCTGTTGGCAAAGCACACACGTGCACGTGCGGACACACACACACAAACACGCACACACACAGGAAAGAGAATGACCTCAGGCAAAAAGCAGGAAACAGCAAAGGGATGTGCATTGATTTAAAAAATAGAATCCTAGTGAAAGATCACATAAAATACTCCTGCCTAAGCGTTTTGCAACTTTAAAACAGAGTTGAACCTTCAACGTCGAACACAATCCATTCTGGGACGCTGGTCAAACACAATTTCCCAAGATCAATTTCATTAGGTGCAATTTGTTTTACAGTCCTAACCGTAACAATCATAAACGCCATGGACAATGCTTTCAGTAATATTTTAACATTTATATATTTCAAGTATCAGAAGCCACCCATTTGATTTGATTAAGAGTGGGCGGCACGGTGGACGACTGGTTAGAGCGTCTGCCTCACAGTTCTGAGGAGCGGGGTTCAATCCCCGGCCCCGCCTGTGTGGAGTTTGCATGTTCTCCCCGTGCCTGCGTGGGTTTTCTCCGGGCACTCCGGTTTCCTCCCACATCCCAAAAACATGCATGGTAGGTTTATTGACAACTCTAAAGTGCCCGTAGGTGTGCAAGTGAGTGCGAATGGTTGTTTGTTTATATGTGCCCTGCAATTGGCTGGCAACCAGTTCAGGGTGTACCCCGCCTCCTGCCCGATGATAGCTGGGATAGGCTCCAGCACGCCCGCGACCCTAGTGAGGAGAAGCGGCTCAGAAAATGGATGGAAGTAAACAGGTTGACGCAAGAACACTTTGCCATTCATTTGGCAGCCATGGGCCCAATGGTTAAGATCATCGCCTGCCACCGTGGGGGGCCTAGGTTCAAGACCCCGACTGATCCATTCGCCAACATCCCGCGGACTCATGGCAGTGGTGTCCTTCAGCAAGACACTGATACCCCGAAATGCTCCCCGGGCGCTTCGGCTGCCCCCTGCTCCAGTGTGTTCCACTAACATGTGTATCTGTTCACTGTGATGGGTTAAATGCAGAGAACAAATTTCACGTGCATGCATGCATGTTCATGACGATAAAAGATGATTCTTCTTCTTCTTCTTCTTCTTCTTTGGAGAATTGCTAGATCTACCAAACTAAACATGGACTTGCAGGGAGGCAAAAATACCTCTCATGCCACAACAATATTAAGACAGAATCTCGATTCAGCGCCTCAATTGCATTTTGTGGGGCGGGGGGCAGGACAATTGCCTTCAACTTGAAAGCTGCATTGTGTTTTTGGCATGATGAGGGTGTGCGCTTGGGCAGACCAGATCAATGCGTGCTGATTTGATTTAAAAAAGTTCTTGAGAAAATCTAATTCATGAACAGTAAATGAGAAGAGGAAGCTCCTGAGATTGGGAAGAAGCTGTTAGTAAGGTACATTGTTGTTTGAGCCGAAGGCGTGAGCTGGGGGGGAAAATGTTATTGCTTATTGTCCGAAATTTAGGGTAACTTTTCTTAAATCATCTAACTTGCAGGCATTTGTTCAATTCAGGAAAGGAAAAAGGAAAGAAAACATCGGGTGTGCAGTCTGGTTTTGGTCTGGCAAGAAGAGGCTGCAAATGTGGCGCCATATGGTATTTAAATGGCATATTCACAGCCTGCCGTATGGACACGAACGGTCCTGATGTTTGAGGGCCGTCCCTCAGGAAAACACAAGCTGTAGAGGCTGATGGCCGCCATTGAGGGCCACCTTCCATGTGCCATCAGACTAATACACGCCACTTGATTTCTGAATTCTTTCTTCTTTGCTATAGCAGCCGTTGCCTGAAGACTGAGGCAATTTTATACTTTGCAACCTTTATGGTCTTTAGAAATTATTCTGGTGCATAATTAACCCTTAAGAAAAAAAAGAAAGCATTAATGAAGAATTGATGGTTACGCACGTCGTACCTAATGGAGCAATCTTTCAATAATTTTATAAGACCATCAATGACAAACTGTGGACATTGTATAACCTTTATTAACTGTACAGGCATTTCAATACTCTTAACTGTCACACAAGTGTAAAAATATCTTCACCACTTCATATTAAGATAAAAATAAGTCCTGGCTTGATGGTTTAAGTCTTACTATAATGACAAAGACAAAAGAATAAGAGGAAGGTGGTTCGTCTTACAGATGTGCCTCACGCATCAAAACATTGTCACAGAGGCATAAGAAGACGATGTCAAAGGCCACGCTGGATTAAATTTTTGTGAAACTGCTGAAGTCGAAAAGAAAGGTGTCATATTAAAATCTACTTCTTTAAAAAAAAAAAAAAAAAACATTTTAAAAAAACATTGTCGTTGATTCTGAACATTTTGAAAAAGTACCATGACAGTGATTTTACTGTGCAACTTTGGAGGCACATTAGTCCAGACAATGTTGTACGAGTTCAAGAGTATTGAACTGAAGAGGTTACTTTATACCAATAGCCGAAAATTTATTAGCTCATGTCCATGCCCGGAGGCGGCGAGCAGGGGCGTCTTATCTCTCAAATAGCGTCAGGCCGCACTTGAGCAGCACTGTGTGTTGGCACAGAGTGCAAATTACTTCATTCTCAGGCCTTTCATCTTGCCAGCTGTGTCCTCCAGTGGAGAGCCAGAATAGAGCTGAATGGCTGATTGTGTATTCTGCCTCTCAAAGACCTCCTCCACACGGTCGCAATCACAATCGTTGTATTGTTGTCATTTCCATAAACGCACGGTAACCCAATTTCCCCCTACGCCCCACTATAGAGCTTTGTTAAAACCAGCATTGGACGCAGACCTTTTATAAAAATCACTTTCCATGGTGACATTGGTCCACCTTGAATTTCATCATGTTTGAAAACTAAATTCCGAATGAAATACAACCCCAATTCCAATGAAGTTGGGACGTTGTGTTAAACATAAATAAAAACAGAATACAATGATTTGCAAATCATGTTCAACCTATATTTAATTGAATACACTACAAAGACAAGATATTTAATGTTCAAACTGATAAACATGATTGTTTTTAGCAAATAATCATTAACTTAGAATTTTATGGCTGCAACACGTTCCAAAAAAGCTGGGACAGGGTCATGTTTACCACTGTGTTACATCACCTTTTCTTTTAACAACATGAGGACACTAATTTCTGAAGCTTTGTAGGTGGAATTCTTTCCCATTCTTGCTTGATTTACAGCTTCAGCTGTTCCAAAGTCCGGGTTCTCCGCTGTCGTATATTATGCTTCATAATGCGCCACACATTTTCAATGGGAGATGGACTGCAGGCAGGTCAGTCTACTACCCGCACTTTTTACTACGAAGCCACGCTGTTGTAACACGTGCAGAATGTGGTTTGGCATTGTCTTGCTGAAATAAGCAGGGGTGTCCATGAAAAAGACGTTGCTTGGATGGCAGCATCTGTTTCTCCAAAACCTTCATGTACCTTTCAGCATTAATGGTGCCTTCACAGATGTGTAAGTTACTCATGCCATTGGCACTAATGCAGCCCCATACCATCACAGATGCTGGCTTTTGAACTTTGCGTCCATAACAGTCCGGATGGTTCTTCTCCTCTTTGGGCCGGAGGACACGACGTCCGCAATTTCCAAAAACAATTTGAAATGTGGACTCGTCGGACCACAGAACACTTTTCCCCTTTGCATCGGTCCATCTTAGATGAGCTCGGGCCCAGAGAAGCCGGTGTTGTTGATAAATGGCTTTTGCTTTGCATAGTAGAGTTTCAAGTTGCACTTACGGATGTAGCGCCGAACTGTATTCACTGACATTGGTTTTCTGAAGTGTTCCTGAGCCCATGTGGTGATATTCTTTACACATTGATGTCGGTTTTTGATGCAGCCCCGCCTGAGGGGTCGAAGGTCACGGGCATTCAATGTTGGTTTTCGGCTTTGTCGCTTACATGCAGTGATTTCTCCAGATTCTCTGAACCTTTTGACGATATTAAGGACCGTAGACGATGAAATCCCTAAATTCCTTGCAATAGTACGTTGAGGAACATTGTCCTTAAACTGTTGGACTATTTTCTCACACACTTGTTCACAAAGAGGTGATCCTCGCCCCATCTTTGCTTGTGAATGACTGAGCAATTCAGGGAAGCTCCTTTTATTCCCAATCATTCCACCCACCTGTTCCCAATTAGCATCTTCACCTGTGGGACGTTCCAAACAGGTGTTTGATGAGCAGTGACTTTCTCAACTCAACTCTTTTTTGTCACCTGTCCCAGTTTTTTTGGAACATGTTGCAGCCATAAAATTCAAAGTTAATGATTATTTGCTAAAACCAATAAAGTGTATCAGTTTGAACATTAAATATCTTGTCTTTGTAGTGTATTCAATTAACTATAGGTTGAACATGATTTGCAAATCATTGTATTCTGTTTTTATTTGTTTAACACAACGTCCCAACTTCATTGGAATTGGGGTTGTATAAACACACACAAACAGCTACCTGACACCCATATTGCAACTTGCATGTTGACAGCTAGAGGAACAAGTATTCTTACTGACTCACACTTTTTTTTTTCCATCCATCCATTTTCCATACATCTTATGCTCATTAGCATTGCGGCAAAGCCACAAAGAGCCATATGAAAAAGTTAAATGTGGATATCTTTTGATGCTGGCTGAAATGAGGTCTCGTGAGGTCTGAATACTTATGGTTATTAGTTATTCTTTTTTAATAAATCTACAACCGCAATTCCAATGAAGTTGGGACTGTAGATTTACTGTGTGAGGGGAAAAAATGAACTTAAATGATTTTGCCAAACGGCTGCAATATAACAAAGAGTGAAAAATTTAAGGGGTCTGAATACTTTCCGTACCCACTGTATATGTGAGCTCTTGATTTGAAGTAGGGAACTGTCCAAGTCCTTCTTTTTAACTTTTGTTGCTAACCAGAATTAAATAACCCTGCCAGGAAACTATAATAGTCTCCTTTTGCGGAAAGCTGCTGTATCCCCGCGAGGCTGGTGAGCACTGCTGTCCGCATGAGCAAAAGGTCGACAGACTATTCTGACACGCTTTCTGTCTCGACAGTTTCTGATTGGCTATGCTTGTCACGCAGTGACCAGCTGTAAAATAATAATTAAAATGAAATGAGAGGCATTAGATGAGGCCAGAGAGAGATGACTTTTCAAAAAACATTTTAAAAATATTCTACTGTCAGGTCACACAAGACAATTTTACAAAAAAAAAATTTGTAACTGCAAATGCTTCCTTTAAGTGCTACAGAAAATGGACGGATGGTTGAGTTTGAATCAATCCTTTCCCTTTTTCCTTCATGTTTCAATTCCAAAAAGAACAGAGAGAAAGAAGAAAATTGCCAAGCCTCGCTTCCTACTTCTGGCAAGTGGAAGTCAATGGGTGGCAATCAGTGTTCTACATATGCTACCTGCTTCAAATTGCATGTCATCAAATTTTTATACAGACAGAATTTCTTTGTGAGGTTCTTTGATGGAGTCCACCATCAGGGCAGGTGTGATTTCAGCAGGGTCGACTGGAAGCACTAACCTGATTGACAGGCTCATTGAAGTTTGTGATGAGACCGGCACGTAACGTGGTCTTCTCCTCCTCTGATAAAGCGCTGGCAATAGAAGCAAAGAGCAAACATGTTCAGAGGAAGAAATAGCATTTGACGGCGCAAAGAAAATCCCATGTTTTTAATTCCCAAGAGTTCCTTGCTGCAAGATGGCAGTGCTTTGCAGACCTGAGCCTCTGCACTGTGAGGAAGGCAAGACTGCCACACTTCTGGGAGAATCTTTAGAACTTTCTTTGAAATCTACAAGTCTACACAGAAATATGAAGCTGTGTCTACTAAGATGCCAGGGGATTAATTTAAATCCTTGTATAGCACCAGCCAGCTGCCAACCTTCTATAAATCTCCACTGTTAAACATCTCGCCATTTACAAAATTGCAGCTGATACTTTTGCCATTGCTGTTTTGTGCATTGAATTTGTAAAATTAAAAAAACTTAGCTGTAGCTTTAAACTGCAGCTGAGGCTTAATTGAGCGGGGGAGTATTGACGATCGCTGCGACGCGTCACTGAGCAGACATAGTGAGGCGAAGGAGGTAAACATGGACGGTGGAACAATTTACGCAATTCTAATTTAAGCATGTGCTTAACTAAAAGAGGATTTACGCACATGCTGGCAATGGTAAAAGATTAAAATATATATTGTCATCGGGCAACCAGGGCTCATAACGCAAGTATTAAGGACAGAGAAAATACACAAACAGTGTAAACTCTGCATTGAAACACTGGCGGTCGTACAATTTGGAAAACGACCAAAAGTTGGTCGGGGAGCATGGAAAAGATTAACTTCTTTTTGGGCGTGCGTGTGTGTATGTGAAAATGTGATGCTAACCGAAGAACGAAAAAAGAAACTTATTGCAACATGGCTGTAGTATGCATCTCTATCTATCAGTATACATCTCTGTCCTGGCTGCTCAGTACAATACAGCTAAACCAGTTACCATTTTTGCAGAAGACTGCACAATGAAAAAAAATCAAGGATGTGGGTGCCACTTTGATATTCTTCACCTTTTGTTTATTGAACTTTCATCGTTCAGTCATCATTTCAACCTTTTCATAACTTCTATTATGGTCATCCTGATGCAGGCATGATTAATGTTATTTTCATAGTATGTTGTGTGGTAATAAAAAAAAATGCCACAAATGGCCCCCAGCCCAACCCTGGGCTGAAGCGAAATCAAGTCAACATCATCAATAACAAAGGAATGGATTATACCGCAACGCTAACTGAAGCATCCCCTCATATTCCAAAAACATTTAGGTACATTGAAGACTTTAAATTGCCCATACCTGTAAAGGTGAGTGGATGTTTGTCTATATGTGCCCTGTGATTAGCTGGCGACCAATCCAGGGCGTACCCCACATCTTACCCCAAGTCAGCTAGGATACGCTCCGGCAGAAAATGTGATGGATGGATAAAAATGAACAATCAGTTCAACCCTGCATCCCAGAACAGATTGTGTTCAACCATTAAAGGTTCCACAGTACAAACGAATATCAAAAATGGAGATTTTAGGAGAACATTATTTTTTTCTAATCTGTTATAGTATATTGTCAGATACACTTATTAACAGGGTGCAACCGCTGCATAATGTGGCCTAAGCATTGTACCGTGACACCACAGTCATCGTGCCATATTGGGCATCGTTCTACTTTTCAATTCATGGCATTCTGCCCAAAGGTAATCGAATTACATGTTGGCCCAAAAACCCTTACGCAGCACTTTAAAAAAATGAAAGTAACTTTACTACTGACAGGTGCAAAACCAACTTGGTTGGAAGAGGCAGAGGAAACTGTGGAGAGGACGAAAACAACAGCAAGAAACAAAGTGGCCACACACACCAAGATTGCTGAGGCAGAACTGAAGACATCAAGCCTGCTGCTGTCCTGTGGATTTATGGACCAATGCTCCATTCAAATCCAATTAAAGTCATCTTATAAAGTAGCCTAGACACACGGGGTTCAGTAAAAAGCACAAAGGCCACATACATCAGCGTGCATTAAGAAGACACAAAGAGTGGGATCTATAAATTATCAGGGAGGACAGCAAGAGAGAAAACAAGCTGTAGCTGTAAAGACAGTAATAAAGGCACAATACACATAGGAGAGTTGTAACGGGAAAATGGAACAAAAAACAAACACCAGCGCAATGGTAATAAAACCAGTGAAATAGACTTTGGCAAAGAGACGACAGCGAGGGAGGCATTAAAAGAAAGAAAAAAAAAAACCAGGTACTTACTGGGGCGCCACTCTCCTCCAGTATCTGTCAATGCCGTTCTTGAAGTAAAGCACCGCCAGCCACCTGACATTCACATCCAGCATGTGGTTATTGAAGATGTTCTGAAGGAATGGAAGCCATACATTTCATCAGCTCATGTTGCTAGCAAAAAGGAGATTGAAGTTTTCCCCGAATCAAGAAGGTTCTATATACGCACAACAGATTACAACAACTTTATCCGATTCAGCTAAGGCTGGACTTACTCTGTATGATGGTTCAAAGGACACAATTATGATTTTCTGTTCCACTCTTAGAGTGGTGCAATTGGGATCGTAAAGATCGTAATCAAGCAAAAATTAGATGTGTATCAAACATTTGGCAATGCAAGTCCAGAACAGCACAACGTCAATGCCAGCTTGAGGTCATCAAAATATACCGACTGATGACGTAAACACCCATGTCTCCCCAAACACAAATAAACACATTAAAAAAAACCTGTAAATAGACTTGTCCTGATCTGATATGTGATTGGAAATTGGTGCCAATTCCATAATTCGCATCTGATTAGTATTAGGTGAAAAAGATCCGATTTTGTTTTTAAAGGTCATAAAGTGACAACATAATTCTGAAGTATAAAACTATTGCCAAATGGAAAAGCAGTAGCTTAGTTTTATATTACACAATATAAAGTTTCGGGTTCTGTGGTGGCGTGAAAAAGACGAAAGGTAGAGAACCACATCCACAAGAGTGCAGGGATTCCACAAAATGTTCGTTTATTCACGCTGCAACGTTTTATGATCAGTTGTACACCACTTATTTTTTCATACAGTACACGAACCAAATAAAAGGGAGACTACACGTTGCAGAATGAGTTGATTGAAAAAAAGAAACTAAGAGCTTTATCAAAAGTGCCCATACTTTCAATTAAATTGTTTAAAAAAGACAATCTTTTTTTTTTCTTCTGAATGCACTGCCAAAGTATCGAACCGGGACTCAGAATTGGCAGATACTCAAAATCAAGTGACTCGGGAGAAAAAAAAAATGTGATAGGGACATCCCTCGTCGTAAATGTAAACTACAGCAGAAGCATTGACAGTTAAATATTGTGTCAACACACTAGATTACATGTGTGCCCTTCATTAAATAAGCTAACTCATTGATGGCTGTTGTCACTGCCGCAATGCCAATGTAACTCTCCTTTAAATCAATGAGGGGGAAGAGTCTGCCAAGATCAACTTAACGCTATGTAATATTTGTGTATTATTGTTCACTTCCGTGTTATGTGCAATTTGGTTATCTGTGCATGTGGGTTGTTAAAATTCATAAAAAAATTCAATACAAATATTAAATAGATTTTTTTAAATCTGGTAGTGGAAAACGTGTTACATGTGTATTGTGAATGTTAACAGCCATATGGAATGTGTGTCACTTGAAATATATATGGAAAAAGAAATACAAAAGAAAAAACAAAAAAACAAAAAAAAAAAGGGAAAATTTGATATTGGCATTAAATTGGAATTGGGCATTTGGCAGGCAATGTAAATCCACGCAGAGAGAGAAAGTTTTTCGCAAAACGTTTTTACACATTTAAATATGACATCATCCTAGGCGGATCCTGTACATGGATGGATTAGAACTGAAAACCAGCCTCCTGTATATCAAAGAGGACAGACAGGAAGTTGACCGCAAAAAGATGAAAAATAACCTGATTAATACCGGAGCGTAACTTGTGTTTTGCTGACGCCTGAGTGAGACTGCTAAGGCAAGACATGCTTGAATATACAACACACTCAGCAAGAACCCTGATAGATAATCAAATATGCCCACGTTTTGGCAATTTTTACATCTGGAGAGCAATTTTCAGCCCGATCCAGCTCCATATTACCTGCATTTATAAAATAAGCAAGTGATGTGTACAAATATTGACTCGAGTGTAATTATTCAACGTTTTGCCCACCAACAGGACCGAGTAGAAGCCCGGCTGCGTCTCCCACTGCCTGAGCTGCTCCTCGGCGGGCTTCAGCACGGCCGTGTCCTGACTGGTGGCTTGGGTTAAGGCCTTCAGCACCACCGAACTGGCACCGTCTATATCCATAGCTGGATATACCTGGAGGGAAGACAGATGTACACATTTCAGTGCTCTCCCAAGTCCGGCCGGCCCGAGACACGACAGAGACTTTTAGGAGTCAAGTCCGAGTCAAGACCAAGACCTTCAAAATGTGGTCTCCAGAACGTTCTCCAGACCAAGACCGGTCTCAAGTGTTACAACACTAATATTGTGTTAACATCACAAGTGCTGTTTTTTGTGTACAGACGAGTGATCCAGAAATAGACGGCATCTCCAAAGGCTGAGTAACTTTACTGTGTTTTTGTTTTATTTTACAATGGTTAACTTCTCTGTACAATGACAGCCAGGAATTTGAAAATGTTACTTTCAAAATCGGCAGTAAAGTTTATAAAGGTTTCACGATGGCAAGAAACAAGAAACAATTTAACTTGACATTATTTCCGAAGGGAGAAATTGTTTTGAAATTAGACGGACCTGGAAGCCAACGTGTCACAGAATAAATTGAGTTGCGACATTATTTTTGCCCCCAATCTAAGGCACCAACAAACCGTTAACCTCAACAGGTGCACTGTCATTGTCTCAATTACTGCTTTCAATTATGTTCAAGCCTCTCAGGTCCACAATCATCTTCGCTTGACTTGAAAGGCAATGAGTGTCACCTTTCCTGTTCATTTCAAGAGAGGCCTTCTTCAATAATGGACTTTAGTTCCTAATAGTAGGGAGGACGTCTTTTTAAAGCATATGCACACTTGTGAAGGTTACTAATGCTGGAGGGGGTGATGTTTTATTCCGAGGAATCTGAAGTCAGGATCAGTTGGCAGGCAGTTAATTCCAGGCATTTAATATTAATGAATAGTAACAGGCTGCAAAATCTCCGGCCGGCAGAGGTAAGAGCACACTATAAGGACAGGAGGATTGAGACAAACCTCTTTGTCAATAAATTAATCGGGAGGCCAGACTACACCCTTTAATTCCCCCTAGATCTTAGTGTGTCAACTAAGCGAGACATTTTGGACAAATGTAGGCTTGCAATTGCAACGGAGAATACAGACTCCATTTTAATGGTCGCTTGTCCCAATACATTTGTCCATTTTGTGGCGCATCGGCAAGTAGATGGGTTAGCATTGAGCAACACTGCCATCTCCAGGCCAGTAGGAAACATTGAACCTTAATGATGTAATTTAGTACAAGCATTCACATTTATCATCAACAAGTTTTGTCACGTTAAGGAAAACAAAGACCATGCATAACATTTGAATTGAATTATGAATATATGTTTTTTTATTTCTAATTACAATGTAATAAGTTTGATAAAATAAAAATACCATTAAAATACACCTACTAAAATTGTATTACAAAATTTTATTTAAAAATGAATGGCATAGGACTGTTCACAACATTAATTTTTACTTAATTAATAATTGTTTTTTATTATTTAAAAAGAATGCAGAAGGGCAACCACGTTTCTGTCGGAGTGCCCCCTAGACAAGTAGCTTACCAACACCAGGTCTGACTGAGGAGTGAATGAATTATGCATGAAATTGTAAAGCGTCTGAGTGCCTAGAAAAGCGCTCTAAATAAATCTAATTCAAGTCTTAATCACTTCAGAATTGTGCAAAATATTCTGCTCATGTAAATATTTGTTTTCAATTATGTCATTGAAATGTAATTAATATTTTGAGAAAACCAAAATACCAAGCATATAGGCTATCAGCATGTAACCACACATGCTGTGGAAATTATTTTAGCATTCATTTGTGAATATGCACCATTGTAATTCGGAGGTGTTGTGTAATGTGATGCACCGACCGGATTTAAAAACGACATTTTAAGCACCGACAAACTGAAAACCAGTGAAAAGTGGATTCAGACAGTGGTAACATGAGGGTCTAACGTCAATAAAAGCTCTGGATCTCTGATAGAATTACAACACGCAATCTCATCGTTCCTCACGAGACGTCAGTTTAAGAAGTGCTCACTTTCTTTTTTCCCCGGCTTTTTTGTACTGTAAAACTCAATAAAATGGTGTGAAGAGAAGAATGAAGACTGGAAATTATGTGAATAAAAGCAGACTTGCATTCAAAGCAGTAAGGATTGGTTACTTTTTATCAAAGTTAAGGCACAGTGTTTTACACAGTAGTTAACTTCTTTTTAAAATTCTGTGACCATTTACTGTGTTAAATTGTTACTTGCAACATTCCCGTACAGTTAAAATATCTCATGATGGTAACAATCAGACGCTGGGACAGATTATTTGCTATTGTTTAGAAATACCAATAAATCGGTGTCCAGGATTGAATTGTGTTGACCTGAGAGTTTCCAATGCAGGGTAAACACAGACCGACACTGTCCCTTGCGTTCAAAGTCTACAAAGGACAATTTATTCGATGTGTCTAAAAGATCCTCTTGAGTGATTATCCTGTGGGGGTGACCGCTAAGTTACGAGTAATATTTTTCACCGATCTGCTTGGAAAACAGTCATAGGTGACAATAGTAATATGTGACGTTAAAATCATTGTAATTTATGATATTTTTTTTCTTCTAATCTCTCCAAAGTTGCAAAGACTGCAGTGTGCCAGAGCTGCAAAGGTGGCCGTGAATCAAAGGGATCTGCAAAGCTGCTTCAAAACAATATATAATGTCTTCAGCAAAAGTGGCCACATCACAGAAGATATGAAGTCATTAATCACTTAAAAGTCCTCAGGCTGTGCTTATTTTGAACATTTGAATGTAAATACTGTTTATTTGATTCCATGAATGTTAATTGTATGTTTTTATATTTCATCAAACAGCGGTCCTGTTGTTTTTGTTTTGTGTTTTAGTACTATATGATGTAAAGCAAATGTTAAAAGAACAAGAACGTGCTTGTGTCAATACTAACTTGTTTGATCAAGTGAGGGGAATATGTGATCAGAATGGTACCACCTCTGTCTCAATTTGAGCCAGGAAAACCCCTGAAAAATGACTACACTGTTAAACAGTTTCACATCATTCTCATGTCTCGTACGCCCACCTGTTCATCCAAGTACAAAGCAGACATGGACCAAGTCAGCAAGCCAAGAATCCTCCATCCTCCATCACATTAGCACATGCAGATGTCGTCCTATTGTGCTATGTAGCTGTCAAAAGTTAGCAACAATACCACCGCTTGTCATGGCACAAACGGCCTCTGAGCATGCTAACCATGTCATTAGTTATCCCTAATATGGGCCTCTCATCCCAGCCCCTCCAAAACCGACCACTTGGTTCTCCTGACCAGTGCATCCCAAATAAAATGAAATTACAAAACGCGTCTAATTCTGATGTAACGTACCCGGCGAACCAGATCGCCAGTAATGTAATGATTTAGTCACATAAGGGAGGCTTATTCGCCGAGGTGATTCGGGGAGCCTCTTTTGGTGCCACTCGTTACGAAAGCGAGGATATTTTTACCAAAACACACAACGTGTGACACAGCAAGGCTAACTTTTAGGCTAACGAGGGCGCTAAACTTATTGAATAGCATCCGAAATTGGAGGGGGGGTGGCGACCCGACGTTGAGCCGCTATCAACGTCTTCATCCTCGGTGATGATGAGCACAGGCCGCATAGTTGGGGGGGAACAAATGCAACGAGACTCACCTCAAAGACGTACTGCAGACGAACAAACGCAGAAGTAGTGAAATGACAAGTCGAGCTGTGTTTAGTGCTACTTCAGCAGGGAGACGGGGGAACACACGCTTGTCAGAATGGCGCCAGCAACACATGCCGGCGCGCCTTGATGACGTCAGTCGCAAGGCAAGGCTTCAGACGAGCATTGAGATGAATATCAAATATAAACTGTAAAAAGGATAGCTGGACATTTATCTAGGATATTATCTTACGTAACTTTGAACTTTGGTGTGTTTTTTTTCTTTTTTTGGGGGGGGGGGGGTTGTGTAAAGCATGAAACCAGAAAAAGTTAAGTTTTATATTCACAAATGTAAATATGCTAAGGTCAAACCTATTTTCTGTCTTTATGAATCTACTGGAACTCTATTTAGAATCAATATATGCTGCTAAAAACAACAAGTAGTAATAATGTTAATAAAAAATATATATAAATATATCTGTGAGCCGGCATGGTGGATTAAACTGGGGGCTCAGGGTTTTCTACGGGTACCCCAGCTTCCTCACACATTCCAAAAATATGCTTCTTGGGTTAGCCTTATATCATCCATCCATCCATTTTCTGAGCCGCTTCTCCTCACTAGGGTCGCGGGCGTGCTGGAGCCTATCCCAGCTGTCATCGGGCAGGAGGCGGGGTACACCCTGAACTGGTTGCCAGCCAATCGCAGGGCACATAGAAACAAACAACCATTCGCACTCACAGTCATGCCTACGGGCAATTTAGAGTCTCCAATTAATGCATGTTTTTGGGATGTGGGAGGAAACCGGAGTGCCCGGAGAAAACCCACACAGGCACGGGGAAAACATGCAAACTCCACACAGGCGGGGACGGGGATTGAATCCCGCACCTCAGAACTGTGAGGTTGATGCTCTAACCAGTCGTCCACCGTGCCGCCTAGCCTTATATCAGTGCTATCTTAAAATAACAACAAAGCCCTGCTCCATTTTTCAAAACCACACTTGTAATGATGCAAACCCTTGTTGGGAAATGTGTTTAAGGTTCGATGACCTGAAGAGCACACAGTGAAGCATGGTGGCGGCAAGATCATATTTTGTGGCTGATTTTTCTTCAGATAGAACAGTGGAAGGAATTAGTAGTTTTCGCACAAAGCTTCAAGTTTCTGCCAGAAATCAAAGCAAATGTCAGCAAAAGCCTGCTAGAACATCTGAACTTTATTTGAGGTTAATCAAGGCACTTTAAATGGTGGCAAGACTTTGAATGTGATTGGTTAATTCTGAACACAGATTTATCTCCAGTTTTAAGAGTGTGAGCACACAGCTGTACAGATTATAGGTCACAATGATGAATGTTTACAAATGGTTTATCTGGTCTCATTTTTTATATCACAAAAACCTAGCATTTGAACTGGGGTGTGTATACTTTTTATGTGCAGTGCAAATGATCTGTGAGCAACCGACCCTCTTACACAACGTTTCAGTCACACAGTGGCTGTGACAATTGCAGTTTTTCAAGTTGTACCTCTCTATGCTAAAATACTCATTCCAATGTTAGTCACATGGCTTAAAGCTATAATGGCTGACAAGAGACGACATGTGCAGCAGTTGTTGGACAGCGGGGGCAGAGAGTGAGTGTTCCTTACAAGGGAGTGTCCTCTTTGGGAGGACGATCACTACTTTCTGTGTATATTTATTTTGGTTGGATCACTCATCGACATCCTGAGCAGAGTACATACACAGCAGAAGCAGCAGCGGTGGGAACAGCAGAGTGTGCCTCAGGTGCTGGACAAGCATGAAGAGCTTGATGGAATGGTTTTTCACTACTCTCGGTGCTGTGGTTGTCATCTACTATGGAGTGAAGCTGCTCCTTTTCACAAGGATGCTTTATCCCAAAAGGTGGTTTCCGCTGCCCAAGTCTTTCTTTTTGTCCATGGGGGAGTGGGCAGGTAAGCGCTTACTGTTTGTGTGAGCGTGCGTGTGTGTGTGTTTACTATTAAAAGTATGATTTATTACCAGGGTAGTATGAATTACATATATAAAAGCATATTAGTTGCCAGTGAACCCCCGCCTATTCATGATTCACAATTCACCTATTTATATTTGTTCTTCTTTAGAACTATCCTCAACTACTTGCTGGATAAACTCGTCTATTCACATTTTTTGTGTGCTTTCTGTAATGCCCTATAGCTGCCACAAGATGGTGCCAAATCCCTATCTGGTCAGAAAGTAGTACATTTGTGTAAAAAAAAAATTCAAAATCAAATAAATTATAAGGGTATTTTTAGGGTAATGTTAACAGATGATTTTGGGGGGATAGTTTGTTGTATATTTATGTTTTAACTATTAATATAGGCAGTTAAAACATTTGTAGGGGTCTGTCAGTTACACGTGGATTTCTGGTGTTTGTGGCAGGGCTCGGTCTCTATCCCATATGAACAGTGGTGGTTGACTGGATACAGTATAATGATCACTCTTTATGCTTTTTGTGACTGAAGAGCTAAGGTAGTGTCACTGTACTTTATAAAAAGTCAAGGCAAACGTCAAGGTGTAAATGTGCACGTGTAGTTAGTGGGTACTGATGCAGGAGCATTGCAGCATTGATGGAGCATCTTTATACCGCCGTCATTATCATGACAATCTTTTTCTTTTATTTTTTTCAACCTGTCCTCTTCAGCTGCATGGGCATGCAGAATGGTGGCTCTGTATGCCTTTTCTGCTGGAACAGTTTTGCTGTGCAGCAGTGGAATTTGAAATACTCCCTCTGCTTATATTTTAATTATTCTGTATATTGAAAATGCAGCCGGACAGAAAAAGGGCTTTAGGGGACAGACAGATGGACACAACAGACAAGGGGAATAGGGGTGCAAACCACATCAGAACAATAGTTAGACAGTCTAGATATTTGACCACAAGTAACATTACAACAGTCATGTTCTTATTTATGGATGGGGGGGACACCTGGTGAGGGCATGCAACAACTAACGAATAGAACAAGATGAGAGTGGACAGAAAAGGGCAGGACAGGACAGGATGTGGGAAATGAGCAAGGCAGTGCTACCGATGAGTGGTGCGGTGGGATGCTTTTTATAGTGTCTAAACACACTATCACATGCATGTTAGTCAACTGATGTAAGGAGTTGCCTAGCCGGCACATTGAGGAAGGGTGGGGTCCACCCGCAAGTGGGGGCAGAGCCAGCGAGCCCATCCCGCAGGGGACCAATCCAGGGGGACGCCACCCACTATTACTATGGTTACCAGGTCCCCGACTGGCAACCATTATCCCTGTACTGTGATCGTGCAGCCCTGCGATTGGCTGGCGACCAGTTCAGGGTGTGGCCGGCCTCTCGCCCGAAGATAGCTGGGATAGGCTCCAGCATGCCCGCGACCCTAGTGAGGATAAGCAGAACAGAAGATGAATGAATGAATAAATGTGATCATGCATGACACAGTCTTCTGAAGCCTCATATTATGAATAGCAGAAGATTCCAGATCCCAATTGTTTTAGGAATTTCTAGCCCATTTAGTCACTGTAAGCTGCACACCAAATCAAACTATGTTATTGTTAAGTTAAATTAAGTTTTGTCCCAAAATTATCCAAATCTAGATTCCTAAACCTCATCCAGGTCATGATGTAAACATTTTTGATGACATCAATTCAACTTCTTAACCTAGATCCAGCTCTACATTTCCGATGGGTCTAATAGGATACATGAAATACTGAAGCGAGAACCAAGACTTAGTCACTCTGCCTAATCTTCTTGTTTAAATCTAACCATCTGGTAAAATGACTCACAGGAGTGTGTTTACAAGTGACACGCTTTGTTAAAAAAAACATCTAAAATTGCCTATTCAATTACAGGTGCTTGTCTGAGCGACCCACAGGAATCCATCACTGTATTTGAATCTGGCAAGCCTGAATGAATATCTTAATACCTACCTGAAATTTTTTTTTTGGGGGGGGGGGGTTCGTGATTCCAGAAGCGTTTTCCCATTGAGCTGCTTGACAGTGGTAGTTATTAAACAAATTTCCACTAATGATCAAAGTCTGGATAGAGGAGCCCTCACTCTCCTCCTGAAACTGGTCCAACATTTCCCTTTAAAGTTGATTTCATTTCCTCATGACAGATTTCGGTTGAGCTTAAATAATAACCCTGTGGAAAAGTAATTTTCTTTTACATTTTGGTCATGCCCAAAGCAGAGGGCAATGGTATTTTAAGCTTATCCTTCAATATCTCTCCTCTCCTCTCTACATTAACCCTGTAAATAGCTGCACAATTTCTAATATGATGGACAGATTCCTGACTGCACTGAGATGCCTCAACGCAGAGGTTCCCCCCACCAGCAATCAAAATGATTAATATCCTCTCTAGCAGTCTCGCTGAACACAATCGGTCAATGGTTGATCAAGCCAATTATGTTTAATTCCTCAAAAATAGCAAACTACGAGGTTTTTATAAAACTGTGTGAGGTTATCGGTCAGAAACAATAAAAGCAAATGGTCATGAACTAATCTTTGGACAGAACTCAGTTGCAACAGTAACATACTGTAGTTTGATTACATTTGGTGTGTATCTTATTGTGACAAAGCAATTCTGATAATGACTGGTATCTGGATTCTTCTCGTTTTCACAGAATGTGGTTCCCCTCACTGTGTGTGATGATAACGACTTGATATCCATTCAAAAACAATAATTCAGCTATGATCAAAACGTGTTTGTGAACTTAGTAAATGTGGCCCAAAAAATGTGCCATTCTCAAGACAGCTGGATTTCAAGGTAGGTTTTTGGATGAATGGGCATTCTTGGTCAAATATTCTGGATGTTTTGCAGTCATACACTTTATGGATGTACTGGAGCTCTCTTTTCAAAAGTGTGCGTTTTTGATCATGTCATCCCCAATAAAAATTCAGTAACAATAATTCAGCTATGAATAAAACACAAAACTTGTTCGTGAATTAAATACACGTGGACCAAGACCTTGCGGGACACCCTCAACAAAAACGTTTCGATGGATATTTCTGCACTCTCGGGATTTTGGCTTTGAAAAATGCTCAGCTTTCAGTTCCCTACAATGACAGCTCATGTTTTGTATCTCATAAGATTAAGAAATTAAGGGGAAAAAAATACTACAGTGGTGTTGCGTCAAAATACATGTGGACTGAGAAATGTGCCCTGTGTAACACCCTCAACAAAGATGTTTTCATGGATATTTATGGACTCTCTTGCCTCACTCTTGGGCAAACATTCTGCACATTTTGCAGTTTTAGGAATGTAGCTCTAGCTGTTTTTTTATTTGTTTTTATTAACATTACTATATTCGTGCTCACATCAAAATATGACTTACATAGTTGGCCCACTCTTATATTATAACAGTTCCACTATCTGTCTTTGCCTGCTCGAACTGAAATGTGTTATCTGAGTATTCGGGGCCAAAAAGATGAGACGGTAGCAAACAGACACGGATACTGTAGTTCCTGTTTGTTCTCAGCATGTTCTTCATCAGAGGAACATGCTGTAAGTACAGCACGTTACTCAAACCTGATGAGTCAGTAGACACAAGCCCTCACTTTGACATACTGTTGATTCACAATGCTTCTTGATGTTAGAATGTGGTGAGTCATTAAAAGTGAGTGTTGCTGTTTCAGTGGTGACCGGAGCTTCAGAGGGCATAGGAAGACAATACGCCTTAGCGGTAAGTCTCTTTTTTTTTTTTTTTTTTTTTTTTTTTACATTGGGATTTTAAATACCCCTCCTCCTGCCCGATGATAGCTGGGATTGGCTCCAGCACGCCCGCGACCCTAGTGAGGAGAAGCGGCTCAGAAAATGGATGGATGGATTTTAGATAACAAATGCCTATTGTCTTTTATGTACGTCCTTATGCATAGTGGTGTTGTATTGTCTGAGAAAAAAAAAATCATACCCTTCATAGCACAGGTGAAATGTTTCCCCCCACCCAAAAAACAAAAACAAAATAACTAAACATTAAGATCACAGTAACATAACCCCAGCGATGGAGGGGGATTACTGTACAGTATACTGAAATAATAATGATCTCGTCTCACTTTATATCTTTGAAATTCTCTTAAAACCTAAAATATGACTTTTTTTCCCTCATTAAATGTTTACTTCAACATCATAATGTTGTGTCTTTGTTCTCGCAAGATTCTGAATTTTTATTTCATAGCAAAATACTGTGTCTTTGTTCTTGCAAAGATTAGAACTTTTTCTTGAAAATATACATTATTCTTGTGACATTACAACTTTAATCTCCCAAAATATATGAATTAGTTATCACAATGTTACAACTTTTCTCTTGAAAACAGGCAACTTTTAACTCTTATGGCAGGGGTGTAAATGTTAAAGTATATAATGGATAATGTTTAATAGGCTTTACAATTATGAGCCAGTCCTTGGAAAAAAATTGTCACCTTCAGGGGAACCTGGATTCATAAAGTTTGAAACCCTTTGCTGTGTTGTAATAGACAACTTTACAATTATGCCCACATATTTGCATTTCACTATTAAAAAATTCACCTATTTATGTTTTTGTGTGTGCAACCTATCCCGAGCTATTTGCTGAAAAATTCCTCTACTGCGTTTTTTTGTTGTTGCTCTTTTTGTTTAAATAGGAAAGTAGTACTGTATATATTTCACCCAAGCCCTATTTTGTACCATTACAAGCTGGCTGAACAAGGGATGAATGTGGTTATCATGAGCAGAACCAAAGTGACTTTGGACAAGGTGGCCAAGGAAATAAGTAAGAATGGCACCATATTTAAAATCTACCATTGTTATATCACCTTGTGTACTAATAAATGTGTGTTCATGCGCAGGCGAAACTACACATCGGATGGTAAAAGTGGTCGTGGTAGACTTCACCAAGGACAACATCTTCAACGACATTGAGGAGGAGCTTATGTACCTGGACATTGGTGTATTAGGTACCACTTACAGTCTTTTATGTAACATTATTTGCTTACACATGCCAAATTTACAATGGGGGGATCATTATCAAATGCAAGTCATCAAAACTGGATGTTCTTTCTATTGTGTGCCAGTTAACAATGTAGGCATGCTGCCCAGTGTGATCCCTCGCAGATTCCTTGAAGAAGAAGATCTGGACCAGGTTAGTGGTGGCCCATAGGTTTACAGGTACAGTATATTTTACATGACAGATGACGAGAAATTTTCGAGAGTCTCGTGTAAGAGCGGCGGGTACTTAAGTTGAGTTTTCGGGTATCTTCGCTAATTTATTTGTACTTTTATTCCCTACATTTAAAAAACAAATATATGTACTTTCTACTCACTTTGTCAAGTCAGTTTGTTACTTTTTTCAACCTACGCGGATGACGACACAACGTAAAAAAATCACATGTACTGTACATAGAGTAGAGAGAGGTAAAGTCAACCGGTGGTGAGATCTTGATTGATTGAGATTTTGTGGTCTTACAAGGCAGAAAAAAACTGAGACAGCAGTGACATGAAATTTGAACCAGGGAGCATTGACAGCAACATATTTTGAGAAGCAAGATTTGCCCCATCTATGGCCTTATTTCAGAGAATTATTTGGTGTTGCCGGCGACAAGAATGATTTGCGGCAAACGCGTTGTGTCTTGCGCCAGCCTAAAAACCGCCAGCTTCTATTGTTTCTTAATATTTTTTTGTCGTAGTTATCATTAGCTAATTCAGCACTTTTTATCACTCAGGTCACAGCATCAGCAAAAGGAACACGTTGTTTTGACATCAAAATCCAGCCAACGCTAGCCAGCTATGTGACATGGAATGTGATTTTTTTTGCTTCTCAGTTCAAGCGCTACTAAGTTAATAAAAGGGGAAAAATTTGTGTTGCTTTTTTTGTTGGTGTAACAATTTATCTAAACAGTTATTGTATAATTGACAGTAGGTTTTTTTGGTGTATTTTTGTACTTAGGGGCACACGGGTCAAATTAGTATTGTACTTCTATTTTAGCACAGACACTGAGTATTTTTGCCACTTTTCCGTAAGGCGGGGGAGAAAGGGGGACCTTGAAAGCTGGTTTCCAAACTGATGACCTAACCCAAGTGCTTCGTCTTATTCATTACAATATGAAGTATTTGCTTCTGAAAGAATTGGCGACTACAATGCTTGTTATTTTCCCTTTCAGATAATCACGGGTGTGATAAACTGCAACGTGAAAACCATGGTGAAGGTAAGAGTGTGTATTCACAGCGGAAAGTCCTAAAAGTTTTCTAATAATTCTAATTTCTAATACTGGCAATATGAAAAAATTAATAATTCCAACGGTGCATCAAGAAAGTATCGTGCCAAGTCTGTGAATACTTTTGTACATGATATGTTTTATTTTTACTAAGTTTGGAAAGATCTCAACATTTCCATTCCGGAATTAGGCTCCGACATAACAAAATGTGGGAAAAGTGTCGTGCCATGAATACTTTTTGAAGGCACTGTAATATACAAATTCATTTTTCCAAGCAGACGCTAAGCTAAATGGAGTACATTTTAATTTAGACTACACACCACTAGATGACAGTATCGCTTTGCACACAACTTCCTTTTCTCTCTCCATATTAAGTTTCTGTCAGGGGTCTTCAAAGGATGACTGTTTTTACTTTCGTTATAGTTTGATATAGTTTTATTACACAGTGATCAACGTCTATTCAAACTTCTATGAACGTTAAGAATTACATTAAAAAAAAATAAAAGTTGTATGGTGCAACAGTTTAAGTCTGGAATGAATTAATTGGCTTTACATTATTTTCCTGTGGGGGGAATTAATTTGAAATGACTTCAACTTGTCAACCAGCGTCACAGAATGCATTGTGTTTGAATTTGGAGGCGCTACTGTCCTTCTCTTTCTCTCTCTATCTATCTATCTCTATTTTTCTCTTTCAATTTTAAGACACAAATGCATTGCCCTGAAATATCTTCTTTTCTCTCTCTCTCTCTCTCTCTCTCTCTCTCCCCAACAGATGTGCAAAATAGTCCTTCCAGGCATGGAAAACAGGTTTTCTTCATTTGATGTAACAAATGAAATGTTTACAGTACAATGATTACTTGTAATAGATGACAATGACAAAGAAGAAAACTTGCTAACGTTTAACCATGTTTGCACAGGCAATCAGGGTGTTTTGTGAATGTTTGTGTACGTGTGCTATGCAGGAGAAAAGGGGTGATAGTAAACATTGCATCCGGAATTGCTTCCATCCCGTTCCCTCTGTACTCGCTGTACGCTGCATCGAAAGTGAGTATAGAGCATCAGCCCTTCAGACTCTCTTTGGCTGGTAAAATATTACTCTCATGAACTTGTGTGTGTCACTCTTGCAGATATTTGTGGAGAGATTTTCTCAAGGTCTTCATGCAGAATACAAAGATAAAGGTGTTATTATACAGGTGATGAGACCATCTCATGTATTAGGGCAAATGCCGATTCCGATATTTGGCTGAAAAAATTCCCATAACCAATGAATCGTCTGAAGTAACGTCATTATTGGTCCCTGAATGCTTACAACAACATAGATATGATTGACAGGAAGAAAATGTGACTGTTTAAGGGATATGCAAGCTAAAAGGGATTTTACCTCATCTCTTTTCATCTTGCTTTCTCAGGCAGTCACACCCTTCGGGGTCTCCACTCGAATGGTGCGCTACCAGCAAACAAACGTGGCCATGCTGTCCCCTCGAGACTTTGTGAAGAGCTCCATGCAGTATATCAGAGCTGGGGACAAAACATACGGCAGCATCTGTCACATGTTCTTGGTAAGAAGACTTGGTTACAGTGAAACCGCAAAGTATTCTCGGTGCTTCACATTGTCCACATTTTGTTATTCCAAAATGAAACCATTTTTTTTTTTCTCAAAAAGATACCACTGTATGTGAGACAAATACGTCCTGGATAATGTGCAATAATGTTATACATACAACATATGTACACTACATTCACTATTGTGCATACGTACTAGCCACTTTTTATATCCTTATTTTAAACCTCTCAGTTTGTACTCATTGTTCCATATGCACATTTATATTTTATTATTTTAATATCTGAAATGTCTTTCTAGTTTCAATGTACAATAGAACTATGATGCATACACAGCACTGCATATCAAGTTTAATACACTGTACATATTACTGTAGTATATTCATATTATATGTATTACCGTAAATCAACATGCAACATCTTAATCTGCTGTTTTTTTCTTGTTTAGACAAAATTAATTTCTTTTAATTCCTTCTCAATGCCACTTTGTCTTAGTTGGTTGCTTCTAATGCGAGTGGATACTGTGTGAAGACTGTAAACTAACAAAATATGGAAAAAGTGAAGCACTGTGAATTGTTTCTGGATGCACTGTACATGGAGACTGATTTGTCTACTGTTCACACGCAGGGCTGGTTACTAAACTCCATCCCACTCAAGATTCTCCACACGGAGTCTGTGTTGCACGGTCTGCAGGAGTACGTGGAGAGAAAACAGGAAGAAAAGAAAAGCTCCAGCTCTGTAATAAGCGAAGCTTAAAAAAAAAAGGAGAGAGAAATAACAGTGCCAAGTTGTTTCTGTTCCATCGCATACAGTAACAGAGGAACCCCCAAAGTCAGACGCAGTCCATTACGTGATGCCGGTTCTTTTGAAAACATGTTTTCCCTTTGGAAATCATATAAAGTTCTTGTGACTTTTGTGTTGTCGCGTCAGGGCTCGCCGCAAAGAGTGACTTGCATTAATTGTTCGGCACAGTTTTTATGCCAGCTCCCCTGACTGGCGCAACCCAAACATTTTTTATCTGGGCTTGGGACCTGGAAATCATGTCCTGAATTCAGTGAATTAATTCCATAAAACTGTTATGAACAGTACAGGCAATATTTGAATTCACATTTTTAACATTCTTAACTATCACACAATGTTTAAATACTGTTAAAGTTAACCAATGAGTAATACCTATAAATACAACTAAAATAGAGTAAAACTACTCACCATTTGAAGAAACCTAACGGACACAAAATGAAGTAGGAACAGGAAACAAGCGTCTGCGGTCATTTTCAATCTCATCATTGGGCACTAAGCTTTTAGCTATTTATGGTACAATCTGCTCAGTAAAATTATGTATGTAAACCCCTAAATAGCAAATATCCGCTAGTTGACACCCCCAAACAGGGTTATAATTGCCCATAGATGCCACCAGATGGCGCCAAAGCAATACTGTTACATTTTTGCACAAAAACAGCCAATAGGTGAGTTTAACAGTGAATAATGAATGTGAGGTTAAAAAGAAAATCGACGAAAAGATGAATTTGCAAATAAGCAGGGATTCATTGTATTGTACCGAGCAGCCAGACCTTTTCCTATGTCGTGGTCAGTTCCATTTTTGGTTCAATGGTTATCATCCCACCTTTCCTTCTGTGGTGGCATCACAAAAAAAGCCAAAGAAAAAGCAAAAACGTGCCAATATATTAATGCAACGAATAGCGAAAACATTTTTACAATTTCCTATATTAATACTTTAAATCGTAAATGTACCACAAACTATGATTCCAAACACTAATATCATTTCAAGCACATTTTATAACATTATCCTTAAAAATAAATAGCTTACAGATTATTTGATTTTGAAAAAATGTGTCGGAAGTGCATGCGGCAAAGACTCTCTAACAACAACAATAACCCAGGCTAAACCTACTTCCTCCCTGAGATACAGAGCTCGTCTCTCGGTTACAATGTATCACTTCAACATGCTTCTTTGACACTTTTTATTGAGACAGAGCATAAGCCTTGTGACATTCTGTGGCATTGTTTCAGAAAGGGCACCCAAAAAAAAAAAATCCTACAAAATAGATGATTTTTAGTGCATAGCTGGGGAAATGTACTCCCCCCCCCAAAAAAGACCTGAACAGGTGAATTTGTGAATAGTGAACCATGAATGTCCGGGAGATTACTTTAATCAACGAGATGCTCATTGAACCAAAGTTTCATTTTCCGTGTATGACGTCACACATAATGGTTTAAACTTCAAAGTTCTGTTTGACATTACTGTTGGGAAAATTTGGGTGGCAATTCACATACAGTAGTTTGACTTTGGAGGTTTACATGTGTCCTGAAGTTGGAATATAGGAAGTGCAGGCATTGGGAATTTGTGAGGAAAGTAAGTAATGTAGAAAAATACCACACCGAGTGTTATTTGATTATTAAGAGTTGTTATATATCATGGTCAAAGAGTTATGGCTTGTCTTTATGTTGATGTTGAATTTATTACTGCATTTGTAATGTATACTGCAATATTTAATAAGGCCACTGGAGGTGCAACACATGAGTTTGGATGATTCCTGTTGTGGAGCAGGACAGGACTTCCTTAGAATTTCTTGTGGATGTTAAGTCCGAGCCCTTTAAGATGAAGAATTTTAGATTTGTTTTTTGTTAGTGAAGACAAGAAAAACATTGTCAAAGATTCATGCAAATTAGGTGGGTTCAACAACAACAATTCAACAATTGGTCAGCATTAACAAAACAAAAAAAATGTGATAATGATGCTGGGTATTGATTGATACCACTGGAGAGGTATTTGAACTGTGTTTATTCTATTGTCATTTTATTTTGATGTGGTGGATTAGTTTCATATTTGACCATATACTGTGTGTGGCTGAAATATATTTAACCTGCAGGCAAAGCAAGTGACATAGAATTAATATCATTTATTGGTTTATATTCAAATTGGACGTGTTTGTAGCTACTCAACATTATTATTGGGACCTGTCATTTTGCGGAATTTCTGTGCTACATGAATTCCCCAATTGTATCTTATTGGTCTGATTTTGTTGTTGTCGATCTATCTATGCCAGCGACATATAGTGAAAGGCAGAACAAATAAATGTTGTTCCATTAGATAGCAGAAGGTACAATTAACTTATGTATCCACCAGTTGCCATTCATTCAACAAAATAATTGCTTTGTGTTCAACCAAACAGACCCAGATTTCACTCTGATTAAGTTCATATGTGAGTACATTTAGACAAGATCATTTCAGAACTGTATATATACTTTGATATATTTTTGGGTTGGTGGTGTGCCGTATGATTTTTACATGTAACGTGCCTTGTCTCAATAAAGTTTGGGGGAAAAATGGCAAACAATTTAATAAAGCTTGTGTAGATGTTAGATTGATAGATTAGATTGTGCAAGTATGTCCATTGGGGTAACATAACGTGAGATGCATACATAAAACGAGAGTTAGTTGGGCCTAGTTATTGCCTATACTTAAGTTTAATGCAACACCTATGTGGAATTTTCCAGGTGTGTGTGTGTGTGTGTGTGTGTGCAGCTGAAATCAAAAGTTATTTACCCCTTTTACACAAGAACTGGGGAGGTGGGTGATTTTCCTCACCTCAGGTGCTCTGCAATTCAGTGATGCCGAGACTTTGTACCACCTTGTAATTGACTGTACCATGTTTTTCAAAGCCGCCTCACATCAAACTGAACAGGACTTTGATCATGATCACAGCACTTAAAAAGGAAGAGCTTCTCTTCCACATTCACAAAATGATGCATATAAAGTTCAAGGCAGTGGCGGTTCGAGACCAATTTTCTTAGAGGGTGTTGTTGTTGAACACTTTGCCAAACATTGCCAGTCCCAAAGCAACTAGGTTGGTACATTCGAGCCATCCAAATCCATTCGTTAACGGGGTTGGGAACATTTTCTCAAACAAGTCCAGTCCCAAAACAACTTGGGTGGTATAGTATTCATTTTTGGGGCTGACACTGGCCCCCCTGCTACTTTAAATCATTTGAAAGACTGTTGTGTGCTGCTGCTTTGGTTCGCAAGAGAGCTCAAATGGGATCCGCAGTTAACAATTTAATGTCCGTGTGTGTAATTACGTATTAATAGCTTAAACTGTAAATATACCAAAAACTATGATCCCCAAACAGTTAAGTATGATTTCAAACTCACATTACCATTAAAAATAAACAGGTTACACATGATTTGAAAAGTGTACTATACACGCACATGCGGCCAAGCCTCTCCTAACTTCCACTAACAACCCAGGCTAAACTTAACTCCCCCGACATACAAAGCTTGTCTCTCAGTCCAGACGTATCACTTCGACATACTTCCTTTACATCAATTCCTAGCTAGACAGGGCTTTGGCATCATCTTTGGACAATATAGAAAAAGCACCAAAAAATGCAAAATAAACTATGAAGGATAAACGTAAACCAGGGGGGATTTTCTTGATCAATTTTGCATTGTGCACTATAGTGGTGTTTAACACATTCAGTACCACTGACTGATTTAGAAGTCAAATATCAAAGTTAACTGGAAGGGCTGGCACTGTATGAGTTAATATATATATGGTGATTATTTAAAAAAAAAAATAAATAAATAAAGCTTGGGGGCTGCTGATGTCACAGATCACAATTGAGCACAAATTCTCAATAACCGTGGCCTCAGCAAAGTACTGGGAGTCAAGAGAAAGTTGTTTTCATGTCACGGAGCCTGTGGGTGGTCATGCGGAACACAGTCGCCACGTGAGTGATAGAGCGCGCGCGTGCTAACAACGAGACTGAGGGGGAAGAGGGGAGTGCCGTCTTTGAGGATGCTGCCCCGTGTGACGCCTGGCCCCTCCCTGGACGCGCCTTGCTTGTTGTCTCAGTAAACACAACGGCCCAAAGATGATCCAACACAAGCACACAGCAGCAGCGGCCCACCCAGGAGACGAGGTCAGCGGCCATTTTCGAAGTTTAAGACTTGGAAATGATTCTCCTTGCCACCATTATTACTGACACGATCTTCCATTAACCGAGCTGTCACAATCAAAACAGATTGGTTTCCACCCAAAAATAAAATCAGTGAAAAGGTGAATTCACAAGCAAAGGCGAGTAGAGAAGCCACATTTGTACTACTCCTACTGAGTACTTTTACTTTAGAATAATATGACTCAAGTAAAAATAAAAAGCTTTTCTATTAGCCATTTTATTATGTTTTTGACTCCGTGCTAAATAGATACTCTCATGTTTCGCAAATGACTCTTTCATTAGGCACTTATTGTACCTTAAATTGAGCAGCTTGCCGTTAGCAGCAAATCCGCAGATAACTTCCAACACTGCCAACAGCATTCAAGGTCTTTCTGTGCATCAGGTTGAAAAGCCTACCACTGTCCTTTCTCTGGCGTCAATCCCACAAGGAGACTCGCATGCCTGTAGGAATATCACGTGGCTATTCGCTGTCAAGCCGGTGGAAGACGCTAGTTACTCCTCTGCTAACATGACAACTTAGACAGAGAAGGGCATTTTAGCGCAATCTAAGGGCATTATAGAATGTGTCAATTTTGAAGGTTTTCGTGGTGTTGGAGCCAAAGGGTAGACTCAAATGTAGGGAAGCAGGGGAGAAAGGGTATCCTCAAAAAAAAAAATAGGTTTTTCAAAAACAAAAAGGCAAACAGGGCACATGGAATAGCCGAAATACTTAATAACAAAGTTAATAAAACTAAAAAAAAACATTTAAAATAAGCTAACACAGGGAACTGATGAGACAACGAGGCACACCTGGACAAGAAACAAGTGGCTCGAGGGAGCGGATTGTTAGACACAAAGAACAGGGCTGACGAGAACAGCAGGAGACGAAAACCTAACGAGAAAACAACCATGAACAAGGGAAAAAAGCCATAACATGAAACTAAAATAAATTTATAGCAAAACAAAGTCAACAAAAACACGGATCATGACAGAAAGAGCACACAAATACTTGAATAGGTGCGTTTTCTGCCAATGGTAGTTAGTTATGTTGTACAGAAAAATCCTTGCCTACTCGCAAATGGTGAATCAATGTGGGTTGACTGAATATTTTTCTAGAAAATTCCAAACTGGACCACTTTCGAGGTGTTCATCTTTGGAGGTTCCACTGTAACTACTTGAAAAGGTAATGAGTGTTTGTGCAGGAGAAGGAGAAATTGTAGCAATTCTCTGCGGTCAAGGACGGAGGTCTAAGATAATTCCAGCCCCCAAAAGACTAGAATGTTGAGACAAGATGGTGGCGGAAAAAGGGATGAGGAGCTAGTGATGAGAAGAGGAGGGAGAAAAGGTTGATTCCTAAAAAAAGAAAGGAGACTAAAGCTAAAGTTCTCCATCAGGCCGCCGCTCACATATGGCTGAGCTTTGCTTGTGTAGGCCCACTTCAAGGCGAAGGGCCCTGCAAACATAAACAGTGCAGGGGCTGCAGCTGGAGCGCGAGGCAGCCACTTGCTTAGCGAGACCTCCGTACGCTAAACAATGGATCAAGTGACGCACGGGCCCTTGGCAACACAACAGAGAGGTTTAGTTAAAAAAAAAAAAAATTAAAAAAATTTAATAATTAGCCTTTCTTCCATACGTTTATTTCTGCTCCCTCAATATTTACCCCCGTGAGAAAACATACCCTTTTATTCTGAACGGACCTCCCTCCGTTCCGCTCTCTCCCCCCTCCCTGCTGGGTCACAGAGGACAACATCATACGCTACTCGCAGAAATATACAATATATACAGTATATTCAGCTTTCGGGTGAAATTTCAGGATGAACCTAAATGCACTATAATCTTTCTTCTTCTTCTTCTTCTTCTTTCCCTTCCGGCTTGTCCCGTTAGGGCTCGCCACAGCGTGTCATCATTTTCCATCTA
Organism: Phyllopteryx taeniolatus; assembly: GCF_024500385.1. Lineage (NCBI taxonomy): Eukaryota > Metazoa > Chordata > Actinopteri > Syngnathiformes > Syngnathidae > Phyllopteryx > Phyllopteryx taeniolatus. Next base: position 24,404,666 of record NC_084504.1, read on the forward strand.
AGCTTATCTCCTGCATCCTCCTCTGCCCACCAACTGCCCTCATGTCTTCCCTCACGATATCCATCAACCTTCTCTTTGGTCTTCCTCTAGCTCTCTTGCCTGGCATCTCCATCCTCAGCACCCTTCTACCAATATACTCACTATTTCTCCTCTGGACTTGTCCGAACCATCAAAGTCTGCTCTCGCTAACTTTGTCTCCAAAACATCGAACCTTGGCTCTCCCTCTGATGAGCTCTTTTCTAATTTTATCCAACCTGGTCACTCCTAGAGCAAACCTCAACATCTTCATTTCCGCCACCTCCAGCTCTGCTTCCTGTTATAGCTTCAGTGCCACTGTCTCTAATCCGTACATCATGGCTGGCCTCACCACTGTTTTATAAACTTTGCATCCTAGCAGAGACTCTTCTGTCACATAATACACCTGACACCTTCCTCCACCCGTTCCAACCTGCTTGAACAAGTTTCTTCACTTCCTGACCACACTCACCATTTCTCTGGATGGTTGACCCCAAGTATTAAAGTCCTCCACCCTTGCTATCTCTTCTCCCTGTAGCTTCACTCTTCCCCCACCACCCCTCTGATTCATGCACATATATTCTGTCTTACTTCGGCTAATCTTCATTCCTCTGCTTTCCAGTGCATGCCTCCATCTTTCTAACCGTTCCTCCACCTGCTCCCTGCTTTCACTGCAGATCACAATGTCATCTGCAAACATCATGGTCCACGGGGATTCCAGTCTAACCCCATCTGTCAGCCTATCCATCACCACTGCAAACAGGAAGGGGCTGAGGGCTGATCCTATGTTCCTGCCTCTTCTGGGAAAAAAAGTGTTCACTACAGCCATTTCCATCCTTTTTGCAAAGTCTACCACCATCTGTCCCTCCAAGTTCCTCTCCTGGATGCCCTACTTACTTACCCATCACTTCTTCATCACCCCTATTTCCTTCAGCAACATGTCCATTACAATCTGCACCAATCACGACTCTCTCTCTCTGTCTGGGATGCTCAGAACTACTTCGGCTAGCTCCTTCCAGAATTTCCCTTTCACCTCTAGGTCACATCCTACCTGTGGGGCATAGCTCCTAATCACATGATACATAACACCCTCAATTTCAAGTTTCAGCCTCATCACTCGATCTGATACTCTTTTCAAGACATTCTTAGCTAACGCTTCCTTTAAAATAACCCCAACTCCATTTCTCTTCCCATCTACACCATGGTCAAATAATTTAAACCCCGCTCCTAAACCTTTAGCCTTACTTGCTTTCCACCTGGTCTCCTGGACACACAATATATCAACCTTTCTCCTAATCATCATGTCAACCAACATTTTCATGTCATAGTCCCAACGTTCAGTCCCCACATTCAATTCTAGACTCTGTGCTTTCCTCTTCCCTTTCTGCCGAAGAACCCGCTTTCCACCTCTTCTTCGTCTTTGACCCACAGTAGCTGAATTTCCACCGTCATTTTTGTTGTGAAAGATTTTTGATTGGCTTTTACATCTGCGACGTTGCAATGCAGAAATTTCAACGTTTGGCCATGCATTAAAACTAGTTGCAGAGCCCTGCACACTGCGCGACAGTTCAGTCGCGTTGCTCTGTGTGCGGCAGGCCTTAGAATTGTGAATTGTCTCTTTCATCATGCTCTTCATATTTTGACATCATGAGACTAAGATGACACTATTGATCAACAAACACAAACAGGATATTCTCAGGGGGAAGGGGCAACGCAAGCACAGGGAGAACATTCAAACTCTAGACAGAAAGCCCGACGACAGGATTTGAACCCTAACCTCAAAACTGTGAAGCAGATATGCTAACCACACATACAAATGTGTTGCCTACAGAACACATTTGTTTGAAAAACACTACTAGGCGACAAATAAAAAACTAATGGAAAGAGTACTGCAGTAATGGAACATGCCTTCTTATGCCACGTGCCATTCATATCCTCGTATGTCAGATATTATATGGAGCACAATGGAAGAAATGAAAAGGAACATAAGGGATCCAAATAAAGAGCCCAAATTACAGTTTACAGTAACCAGAGGGAAATGGTGCACAAATTGTGTATAATTAACAATGAAAGTTGGGCACTTTTGTATTTTGTTTCATGTGTAAATACTTAATGCTAATTCAAAACATTTTGGGAATTTTAGAGTAATGTCAGCCAACTACTTTCCAATCAGGGGCCTTGGGTTCCCCACCCCTGCTTTAGGGGTACAATGCCTTGTCACAGGGGTGGTATTTTGTAGCCTTGACACTTGACTTTTCCACCAAGAGAACATACCTGTGCTTTTCTTGGCCATGGAAAAGCTACAAACAGTTACCTCGGAGTCCAGTAATTGGCCCTTATACACCACATTAATGCAAATTGTACCTTGAGGGACACTTCTTGACTCCTGCTCAACCTCCATTTCTGACAGCGTACGCTCAGGATGTGTTTCATCACTTTGTTATGTATGCAGCATATTGTGGAGTCTGGCTGTGGAAACTTGAGCTGCGCGGGTGGATTGGGTGGGTCGGGCGGCTCGGGCGTCCCCCTGGGTCAATGAAGGCCACCGGTCATTCACAGCTTTTTTTTTTTAACAAATCAAATCAAACTAGGTGTCACCGTCTTGACTTGTGCAAATAAACTCCGCAAGGCCGCGTCGCCACGTCCACTTTGTAACATGCTCACCGACACTCGGCTTATTTTGGCAGGAAATGTAAACAGACGTCTCACCTTTCCCTTGTCACACTAATGGAGGAACTGGGGAGGGAACATGAAGTCTCACAGCTGTGGGGATCCCTCTGCAAGGAATACAATTCAAACAGTTATTAGGAGCTGGAGACAATTTCCCATATCACTCAAGGTTCCTTCCTCACGTATGAAATACATTGCATGTACAGTTAATAAATATGTTTGTTTGTTTGTTTAGAAATCTGGAACTCAAACCAATTAAGCACTGGAGAACATGCAAACTCCACTCAAGGAGCTGAGGTTTGAACCTCGCACCTCAGAAGTGTGAGTCAGATGTGCTAACCACTAGAACACCGTGCTGCCTAGTGCTGTGATTATCTATTAGGAAAATCTCTTTGCTGCACCAGTTGACCTCCATGTGCTTCCAACGAGTGTCAGTCTGTGGGTGAGCTGTTCCATTGTTCAATTCCCAGCTATCGCACTTGAACTGGCTGCCAAATGAACGATCGGAATCTAAAACAAAAAGAGAGTTGTGGGTGGAAGAGAAGAGGAAAAAAGGTGGAGGGGTTGTAAAGTGTGAAAGGGGCCTTTTCTTCTCCTCTGGCTGCTGTGTAAACAGGTGTGACAGTGAAGAAAGCCGCGATCGTACCACCCATGCACACAAAGAAATTCTGGGCGGCCGCGTCCTGCTGTGGCACGCATCTCCGCTCCTGTTTACCGATAGCTATCAGCGCTTTTTCATGACAGCCAAACAAACTGAAAGGAAGCTCGGCTAACCTCGGCGCTGCGGATGAAAGATGTCAAACAAAGCTGCGAGAGTGTTAACTGAATGCACTTGAATGAAACCAGGCCACAATAAGAGCTGGATTTTGCCTCAAGTTCATGTGTAAGTTGCATCGAAGTCCGTGTCTGAGGCTATCTTCACAGTGAGGTCAATTACGATTTTTTTTTTTTTTTTTGCCCAATGTCACAGGTATCTGATTTTTTTCATGTCAATGTGAACAGTACAGTTCCGATTTTTTTCATATCCGACCAAGGCCTCTTTCACGTCGATATAAATCGTGCGTAGTAGTATGGACGCTCATGGGGCGCGCATCAGACATAACGTCACAATTGATCAATAAAACAAGACACGCCAGAAAATGGCAACGGCGGAGGAAGCAGCAGAAAACAGTCAGTGGGGAAAAGAAGATGCTTTGGAGCTGATAAATATAAGAAAACGCACAAAATCCTTGAAATTGCCAAATGCACAAATCCAGGCCACATTTGTTTTTGTAATGTGAACTACTCCATAAAAAAGATCGGATCTTGCCTGCAAGTGCACGTGTAAGAGTGGCCTGGATCTCGTCGGCCAGTATGTGCTTCGGCTAGCTCCTTTCTTCTACTTGCAGAAGCAAACCCGAGAAAGTGGAGAAAATAAATGAGATGAAAGACAATACATTGTAAGCATTTTAACTCATGGAGGCAGCAGTTCATTCACTAAACTGTGTGTACTGGACACATCACCCCATGTCGACAACTTCAATGAGCAATCAAGTCCCTCTTTCGCCGTTTATCAAAAGCCAATGCTATTGTTAGCTAACGCTAATCTGTGCATCCAGCAAAACTCACTGCAGCTCTGCTTACCTTTTGGCTTTGACAGAATAGCAGGGGCAGCAGGCCTGTGGAGGATGTTGGTGTTCCTGCATGATACTGTCTCAGTGTGGTCTGGCTGTTGATTGAAAGTGACTGTGGATCTACACCCACCCCACCTGGCAAAGAAACTCATTATAAAGGCGGTTATTATGCGTACAATGCGTACAGAAAGTATTCAGACCCCCTTAAATTTTTCACTCTTTTATATTGCCGCCATTTGCTAAAATCATTTAAGTTAATTTTTTTCCACATTAATGTACACACACCACCCCATATTGACAGAAATAAAATGGAATTGTTAAATTTTTATAAAAAAAAAAAACCTGAAATATCACACAGCCATAAGTATTCAGACCCTTTGCTCAGTATTTAGTAGAAGCACCCTTTTGAGCTAATACAGCCATGACTCTTTTAAGGGATGATGCAACAAGTTTTTCACACCTGGATTTGGGGATCATCTGCCAATCCTCCTTGCAGATCCTCTCCAATTCTGTCAGGTTGGATGGTGAACGTTGATGGACAGCAATTTTCAGGTCTCTCCAGAGATGCTCAATTGGGTTTAAGTCAAGGCTCTGGCTGGGCCATTCAAGAACAGTCACGGAGTTGTTCTGAAGCCACTCCTTCAGTATTTTAGCTGTGTGCTTAGGGTCATTGTCTTGTTTGAAGGTGAACCTTCGGCCCAGTATGGGGTTCTGAGGACTCTGGAGAAGGTTTTCGTCCAGGACATCACTGGACTGGGCCGCATTCATCTTTCCTTCGATTGTAACCAGTCGTCCTGTCCCTGCAGCTGTAAAAAAAAAAAACACTCCCACAGCATGATACTGCCACCATCATGCTTCACTGTTGGGACTGTATTGGACGGGTGATGAGCAGTGCCTTATTTTCTCCACACATGCCACTTAGAATTAAGGCCAACAATTTCTATCTTGGTCTCATCAGACCAGAGAATCTTATTTCTCACCATCTTGGAGTCCTTAAGGTGTTTTTTAGAAAACTCCATGCGGGCTTTCATGTGTCTTGCACTGAGGAGAGGCTTCCGTCGAGCTACTCTGCCATAAAGCCCCGACTGATGGAGGGCTGCAGTGATGGTTGACTTTCTAGAACGTTTGCCCATCTTCTGACTGCATCTCTGGAGTTCAGCCACAGCCTCTTTGGGTTCTTTTTTACCTCTCTCACCAAGGCTCTTCTCCCCCAGTTGCTCAGTTTGGCCGGATGGCCAGCTCTTGGAAGGGTTCTGATCGTCCAAAACGTTTTCCATTTAAGGATTTTGGAGGCCACTGTGCTCTTAGGAACCTTAAGTGCAGCAGAAATTTTTTGGTAGGCCTTGGCCAGATCTGTGCCTTGCCACAATTCTGTCTCTGAGCTCTTCAGGCAGTTCCTTTGACCTCATGATTCGCATTTGCTCTGACATGCACTGTGACGTGTAAGGTCTTATATAGACAGGGGTGTGGCTTTCCTAATCAAGTCCAATCAGTATAATCAAACACAGCTGGACTCCAATGAAGGTGTAGAACCATCTTAAGGCTGATCAGAAGAAATGGACAGCACCCGAGTTAAATGTATGAGTGTCACAGCAAAGGGTCTGAATACTTATAGCTGTGATATTTCAGTTTTTCTTTTTTAATAAATCAGCAAAAATTTCAACAATTCTGTTTTTTTTTTTTTCCAATATGGGTGCTGTGTGTACATTGAGGAAAAAAAATTACTTAAATGATTTTAACAAATGGCTGCAATATAACAAAGACGTGTTATATGTAACAAATGTAAGTGAGTCTGAAAACTTTCCATAGCCACTGTAAATTCCACCCCACCGTTATATAATAGTAGAGGTGGAGAATGGCTTGCTCAAAGACATTTTCTGGAAAAAAAAAACCTTGGAAAATATTGACTTGCCTTTTTACTTTCACTCTTAAGGTATACAGGCACTTTAGAAGTACATTTTCCATAGCACTTTGTGTCCCCTTCAGGATAAAAGTGGGACATGAGTGAGATTTTAGATGTACAGCCATTTATTTTTACATATTATCACTGCTTGGCCACCAACATACCAGGAGAGGCGGTCTGAGTATCTGGTTACTGCAATGACTAATACTCACAGCTGGAAGGCTTCCCTTGCCAAATCATCCATTTGACATCACAATCAGGTACGTTGAAACAACACCACAGACCTGTTGCTGACCTTATTAGTACAAAAGAAGTTCAACTTTTCTATGAAAAAGCTTGTCCAGCTGGAGCAGGCAGTGGATGTGGCTAATGACAACTAGAACCATTAAATTGTCAAAATTGACTGTGTTCCCGTTCATCACTAACCAATGGCTTTTTATTTCTAAATCACACATCTTTAAATATTTTTTACATAGGATAAACAAAAAGTGTCGAAAATTTTGAAATACATGCTTTTCACGCAACAAGTTTGTTTGCATGCACAGAGAGAAAATCAGCTGGAACAGGCGGCACGCAACATCATACAAAAAGTGACAAAACCTAAATCAATGTTTATTCAAGTAAAAATCAACAATACATTTTCGTTAATGAGCGACAATCTCCAAAAATTAAAAAAGCATTTAAAAATGAGAAAATTGACTTTTAGTAAAAAGAAATGACTAAAAACATGTACAAATAAAAGGATGTAATGATGAGATTGTAACTTCAATTATATTCCTTGACATTTTTATCCGAAACACACCCCAAAAACTATTTATGTGGTTTTTCACAGTCTGTGGGACTGGGAGATAAGGGCTATTATGCTCACCTAAGCACTAGCAGAAGCACTAACCTGCATTTACAAAGTAAATTATAATAGTTGTCCCATGAAACGGTCTTAATTTATTCTTAATACTCAATACTCTTCATTTAATTTCTCTTAACTGTGCTGCTTCCAGCACATGTACTGTATTTGGTTGTAAGATTTTTTAATTATAATAGGATTTCTGCCTCTGTGTGCTGCTTTTTCAATGTAATTTGCCCGGGGCCTTCAGAATCAGTAGTGCTAGGAGATTCAACTATGAGGTGCAGTCAAACATTAATGAGCCCAATTTCATTTAACCAACAATTGATTTTTGTCATGAAATTTTCAATGCTTTTAGTTTCAATACTTATTTGACGGTTTATTTTATTTAAAAAAAAAAAAAAATTATAAATTGTTTTCTTTAAGCCTGTCCAATTCCTGTCAGCCATTTTGGAAATGAAAGTGGGTGTCCTGGATCAAAGGCGAAGAAAAACAGATCTTTAAGTGACCTCTGTAACATGCAAAGGAACGAAAGACCATCTTCAGCAGTTAATCCTGAAAATAGTGCTAGCTTGGGTCGAGGCACTGATCAGAGAAGATCAAAGAGTCACCATTGATGAAATGTATGAAAATGTTGAGTAGTAGAAGCAACAAATTCAATCACAGCTCTCTACTTCTGACGGGCATCCAACAATGACGTCATTTCCAAAATGATTGAGAGGAAGAAGACAGGCTTAAACAAAACTAACTTTTAAAAAAACAAAACAAAACAAAAAAAACTTCATATTTATTTAAACTCCAAACCATGAAAATTTCAGGGAAAAAAATATTCCGAGTAGGTTAGATTAAACTGAGCTCATTACCTTTTGACTGCCTCTTGTATATTTACAATGGGGCTGTTTCTTTAAATAATCAAATTTCAAATTCATCAGCATATTTCCATCTGTTGATCAGTTGGTCAGAGCAAAACTCATTACAACCTAGTTTGTCTACCAAAACACATCGGTAACGATCTGGAAATCGGGTAAGTCCCCATTGAAGGGCCAAGTAGCAAATCTACAGCCCGACAGTGGCTTTTGGGATAAAAACAATAGAAAGACAACCTTTGGAGATGCGTGCTTTTTGTTGGACAGTATTATTTCTTCCATAGAAACCTGTCGTTGGTCTTCCAGAGACTTTTGTTCTCCTCCACAGAGTGAGGTCGAGCTGCCAAATTGGTGTTGACGCAAACCCTCTGCACCTCATCCAGGTCTGTAAGCCTGTTGATGCTCTCTTCATTGCCCTCGTTCAGAATGTCCCAGAAGTCTTTGCGGCCTCTCCTCAGTTGAGTCTGTTGTGTAGGAAAAGAGTCACATGTATCTGAGTTGTTGATGTTAAGGGAGCTTCTAGATGGACAAGGAGAGGCTCGGACCGAGGTGGATCTTTTTGGTGAGGAACCCTTGAATTTGGGTTTTAATAAGTCATCGAGGATGGAGGTGTCGCCCAAGAGTTCAGTGAGAATGCAGTTCTGTTCTTGAGGGGGAACATCCTGGGAATGTTTTTTAACATTTGTAGTCAAGTTTTGCTCCATGTTAAGGGGAATATCTGCCATCTCCTGAGGGTCCAGACAACTACTGCTGCTGGCCTCACACACACCATGACCACAAACAGGTCTAGACACACTAGCCTTCTTTGTCTTCCTATGACCTCTCACACAGCTGACTGCCTCCTCCTGCTCCTCAGGATCCAGACTTGGAACATCACTCTGAGGCTCACGCACATTCTTCTGCGATAGCCGTTTCTTCTTCACGGGCTCCCGACTCTTCTGGTTGGATTTAGGCCTTCTGGTCCCAGTGGTTTTGGGAGATAGGGTCTGAGCTCCATCAGATGGCAATAAGTTGCTGGTGACGAAGCTGGCGAGTTCAGGGTGGCTGAGAGTGGCGTAATAGCTTCTGAGCCACGCTAGCCTTTGAGTCGAGTCGCTTCTCAGAACATCAGCGGCGAACTGTTGGGCCGAGGGGAAATTAAACTTGGACGCCATCTCCTGCAGCTGCTGCCTATACACCAACAAACACACACTTAACACAGTGAGGTTTTTAACAGTAGCAGCTCTAATCTGGCAAACTATTCAACACAACGGTGCAGTGGAGCCCAATGTCTTAAAGATTACAAAATGTGTCATGATGTACGACTGGTTAAAGCGTCTGCCTCACAGTTCTGAGGACCGGGGTTCAATCCCCGGCCCCGCCTGTGTGGAGTTTGCATGTTCTCCCCGTGCCTGCGTGGGTTTTCTCCGGGCACTCCGGTTTCCTCCCACATCCCAAAAACATGCATGGTAGGTTAATTGACAACTCTAGATTGCCCGTAGGTGTGAATGTGAGTGTGAATGGTTGTTTGTTTATCTGTGCCCTGCAATTGGTAGGCAACGAGTTCAGGATGTGCCCCGCCTCCTGCCCGATGATAGCTGGGATAGGCTCCAGCACGCCCACGACCCTAGTGAGGAGAAGTGGCTCAGAAAATGGATGGCTGGGTATTGGAGTAACATTTTCTGGAAAAAAATATGCCTGAAATGTCATTATGCGTGATATCAGCATATGAGCCTGCTGCACACCTCGCTGGAAAGAAATATTTTAGACAGGGGAAGTAAAAATGAACAACTGAGATAATGTGCACACCCTCTTAGAACTGGATGTTGCTGTGTTCAGAATGAACTAATCACATTCAAACTCATGTTCAATGTGAGTCGGCACCAGAGGTGGGTAGTAACGCGCTAAATTTACTCCGTTACATTTACTCAAGTAACATTTTCCATAAACTGTACTTTTCAGAGTACTTTAAATGCACCGTACCTTTTACTTTTACTTGGAGTATTTATGTGAAGAAGATCGATACTTTTACTCCGTTACAATGATCGACATGCCGTTCGCTACTTATTCATTCTTGTGTGTGCATGTCTATTTTTAGACTCCATTTCGACTTCCGCATAGGGCGCCCGTTGCGGCAATCAACCAGGATCACTAATGTCATTTAACTCCAATTCACCAATCCGACGACACAAGGAAGTCAGATGACCACACACGTAGCCTTCACGAGCCAATCAAAATGACAAATTTTTCACTACAGCCGGGCAACTGTGTTTATTTTACAGACTCCAAAAAACAACAGCGTTATCATGCAGCTCTTAAATTGTGACTGCCTGTACTTCGATATTTCAGCCCACTTCTAACTTGAGAAAAAACCTTGCAGTAAGTTGCAGATGTTTCTATTGTTGTTTTGGCAGTGGATATGGCAAAATTAGCACTACCCCTATGGTGTCGCACGCGCACATACAATCACTAAGTCTGTTCAGCAAACAGCTTCTTCATGAAGTCATTTAAGCGAATAAAGCAAATCATGTTTGTGTAGGGCCCAATGTATGTGTTGTTGGTTTTTGGGCAGTTCAAAATTGAAATGGTGGCAGGTGTTTGTCGATATATTATTATTTTTTTATTTTATTTTATGTTCATGCTTTGATCTAAAAAAAAATAAATAAAAAATTAAATCTGAATCCACTCAAAGTAAATATTTGGATGACTACTTTTTACTTGAGTCATATTCTAAAGTAATAGTACTCTTACTTGAGTACAACATTTGGCTACTCTACCCACCCCTGGTGGGCACACACTTGTGCTTTAAAGTGTTTCTCATTAACTCCAAATAAGGTTCTGATTTCCTCATAGGCTTTCCCTGGCATTTTCATAGTCACATTCTACAGCAAAAGCCATGGTCTGCAGAGAGCTTCAACATCTCCACACTCAGGACCAAAACAAGAACAAATGGTAGTTGACCTTAATACGGAGCAGAAAAGCGGATTAAACAATCACTATTTTGAGGCACGTCTTACCGAATGATGTGTGATTGATGTAAAACAAGGACGTGAAAGATGAGAACAAATGTCTTCTTCCGCTGTTTGACACAGGCAGTGTCAATTGTTAATTTTAACACATGGCGTGTGCCACGAAACATTTAACGATGTGCCACAAATGGCTACTGGGTGGTAGTTTGGACACCCCAGCTCTAAACTGTCCATCAGTGTGAATGTGAGTGTGAATAGTTGTTTGTCGATATGTCGTCTATTGACCGACGACATGACCACGGTGTACCCAACCTTTGCCTAAAGTCATCTGACCAAAGTTCAAGTTCACCCGCAACCCTAATGAGGACAAATGCTCTGTAGAAAATGGATGGACGTTACTGGAAACATGGCATGAATACTTAATATAAGTTTTTTGATGGTGCTCTGGAATGAATTCTTACAAATATAATTGATATCAATAGGAAATTTGGGTTTTCGGTCAACCAGTGTCACAGAATGCTTTGCGTTCCATTTTCGCAGTTCCACTGTATTTGGAACACACCATATGCTACTTAAAGTATCTTTTTTTTAAAAGCCACAAGTCAAACGCTGTTAATAAGATATTCTGTGGGCACATCAAGCACGACTAAAGATGAATACTTCTCCACCTAGTTAGGCGTATTTATGCTCCAAGGCACTTGTTATTAAAAGTGGCCTATCCCCACTCAGTAACAAAAACACTTCAAAGTGTGGCAGTGACGGTCAGTGTTAGTTAATAGAACTTGCGTCTTTCACTGGAAAAACAATAAATAAAAAATTGATCATAGTAAAACCCCCATGCGGATATGAATAATTAAACGGAACGGGGAATCAATATAACTGGTATGTGTTTTCACACCCTGATGTGCCTCTGGGCAGAGCTTGCTTCTTCCACCTGGGGAATGATATCACAGCCAAAGAAGGTGCCTGTGTGTGTGCGTGTGTGTGTGTGTGTGTATGTGAGAGAGAGAGCGAGAGAGAGGGTGCGTGTTTACGAGTGTATTTTGGAGAGACGTCGACATTAAGTGTTTCTTACAAAGTATGTGCATATCCGTTGTAAAATCCCTTGGGGCCAAGTTTTTTTTTTTTTTTCTTCCCTCTCCTGCACCATCGGGTCTGAACACAACTGTGTAATGTTTGGCAGGATGCTGGGAAACGGGTGGTGGGGTGAGCTCAGAGGTGGTCTCTGTGTGAACGCACGCTATTTCCCAAGGCCCAGATGGGGGGGCGCTACACATTGAATCTGTGGTGGGTTTTGGCCAACTTCCCGACACTGCCAGGAATTCTCCCTCCCTGAAAATCCGCCCTTTCCACCACTAACCTGAGAGGGTACACACTTTTTTTCCCCGCCTCCCATCTATTCTCCTGAGGATTCCTTCCTATTTCGTTCAGTACCTGCGCACTCCGAGAGGGGTCTCCCCCAGGATGAAGGTGTTACATCTGGTGCGCTGCACGATGCTCTTGGTGATGGTGACAGGGTGAGGATCAGAAAGCTGCTGCGGGATGTCGGGAGTGAGGCGAGGCTGGCGGTCGGGTGGGCTTTCTGGCAAGCTCTGCTGGAATACAGTATTTCAAAATAAAGAAATAAATAAAATTGAGTTACAGGGAACCCCTATTCATTGAAGGGGATACGCTTCAGACCCACCTAAAATAGGTGAAATCTGCAATATCGACCTTATAAAAGACATCCATCCACCCATCCATTTTCTGAGCCGCTTCTCCTCACTAGGGTCGCGGGCATGCTGGAGCCTATCCCAGCTGTCATCGGGCAGGAGGCGGTCCCTATCCCTGAACTGGTTGCCAGCCAATCGCAGGGCACATAGAAACAAACAACCATTCGCACTCACAGTCATGCCTACGGGCAATTTAGAGTCTCCAATTAATGCATGTTTTTGGGATGTGGGAGGAAACCGGTGTGCCCGGAGAAAACCCACGCAGGCACGGGGAGAACATGCAAACTCCACACAGGCGGGGACGGGGATTGAACCCCGCACCTCAGAACTGTGAGGCTGACGCTCTAACCAGTCGGCCACCGTGCCGCTATAAAAGACATTATTTTCAATATTGTTTCACCCCTTCCACACACGATTTTTTGTTTTACATACAAAAAAAATTGCAGGCATAAGGCTGTGGATGACAGCAGCTCCCGTGTAAGTGTGCTCATTGTGTTTAGTCTTCCGTTCTCCCAGCGTTCAATAAACGGCTTAAAATTGGCAACTCTTGCTCTGCTTTCCACATGCGAGGGCATGAGTATACTGAAAAAAACATTTTAAAAAAAACAACAATAAAACGACCACTTAAAATCCAAGCTGACATTGGACTAGATCAGTGGTTCTCAACTGCTGTTACCCTGGAACCCGAATTTTCCTATGGTTGTAAAGTCCAAAACCCACTTTCATATAAGCTAAGACTGTTTTGTCTAAAAGCAGCCTCTGAAAACATATGTACAGTATATTATATTTTTTAAATGCCGATTCAAATGAGTTTGCTGGACTGCCAAAGGCATATTGCTTGACATCTGCCAGCCAAAGGCTGAGCTGTACTGTGGAAAAACATTTATGATGAGTTTAAAAAGTGTGTTTTAATAAAATGTGGGAGATTTTTACCTAGTGCGGGTGGGTCTGGAACTTATCCCCCGCGATAAATGAGGATTCATTATACAGTGGTTTTAGGTGTCCTGTGTACCTCGTAAGGGTAAAGCAGTTGATTTGCAGGGAGTTGAGAGTACATCTTGCGCTCAAACACGTCCTTCACTGCGGCTCTACTGATCAGCTCCTCAGCTTTGCTCCCGCCCACCACACGCTGGTTGGAGTGGGTGTACGCCACCTCCTGCACCGCACCTTTAATCAAGAGCATTCTCAATTCAAGCCAAATGTGACTCCAGAACCGTTTAGTCAGAACCGAGTCTTACCTAAAACAGTGTCAATGGTTCCTTTGGATGCTGGAGATGTTTGACTTTTCACATGAGTGAATGAAGCGTCCTCTCGTCTACCAGTGCTTGTTCGGGATCCTTGACGATCTTTTGCGACCCCTGCTTTGGCTTTATCTGAACTTGCGCTATTCTCGTCCTCTGAAGTTGTGAACGTCTCGATGTCCTCAGTGAATATGGCTCCTCTCGTCATGTTTCTTTTTCCACGGTGTCCTCTTCTTTCTTGTCTTTTGCGTATTGCTCTACGGTGAGAATTCAGGGAATCACCCTTTGACCGTGTGAGCGTCTCAATGTCCAAATCATCAGACTCTTCGGAAATATGGTCAAAGCAATGTGATTTGGGATGCATCCGATTTTTGGAGCTTCTATCACTCTCCTTGTAATTTGCCTCTAAATTGGTCCTACATGATGTCTGGCCTGGTTTTGTATTCCCATTCTGTAGCATGCTTCTTCCCAGTTTAGGGTGAACATTATTCTTGATAATGGAGTCTTCGGAGCCCGAACTGTTTGTCTCTTGGGATTCCCCTTTAGCATGCCCTTCACCACCAGAACTACTGTCCCCTTCACCTGACTCCGGCATGGCTTGAAACCTTTGGACCAGTGTGCCGAAACCGTGCTGGATGAGACTGATTGGACCAGGCCCCGCAGGGGAATCCATTCTCCTTGTGCCAATCGCTCCACTGGGGTTTCCCCGGTCCTCTTCAACATCATCATCACTCCCGCTACTGAAGTCCAGCAGCTCTTTGGGGATCTTGGATGCACCCATGCTCTCCTTGGATGCATCTCCAGCTCCCTGTAATCACAAAAACAAAAACATAGGAGTAAGTTGGCATAGAAAGGGGCGGAAGCTATGAAAAAACAGTCCATGAGAACATTCCTGGTGGGATACAAAACAGATGTTCGTAATAGCAAATCATAATAAACCACAATGCGACACAGGCTCCAATTATGATGTAATACGAGGAACCGACATGTCCAGAAGCTATAAACATTTGGACTTCCTTTGGACCACCAACCATGATCCAATTTTTAGTATTCTCTGGACAGATCTGTCCATATGAGGAGAGGTTGCGTGCGTGCATGAGGAACCATAAACGCTATAACCTTCAGTGTCTGTATGCTTCAGATTCTTTCCATGAATCTAAAAGATGTCTGGAGCAGCACCAACTAAAGATGACAAGACATTTCATAATACATTTTTTGGACACAGGGCGGCACAGTGAAATTGTGGTAAGAGTATCAGTCTCACAGTTCTGAGGTTCTGGATTCGAATCTGGAGTTTGCATGTTCCCCCCCATGCTTGCGTAGGTTTTCTCCATTTATTGTGGCTTACCCCCACATTAAAAAAAAAATGCATTTTAGGTCCACTGGAGACACTTAATAGTCCACAAGTGTGAGTGTGAGTGTGAATGATTGTTTGTCTATAGGTGCCTAAGTCAAATGGGACAGGCTCCAGCTCACCAGTATCCCTAATGAAGACAGGCACTTTGGAAAATGGACGGATGGATGGAAATTACCTACACCAAGCATGATTAGTTAGCAGGATTACTGCATTTCCTCAAATGGAGGCATTCACTGTAATTGACGCCATCATGCCTCAACATTTTTTGAAACACACTTTTGTTTTCCTCCTATTCATGAGTGTCACCAAGTAGCACACAAAAAGCAAATTGCAAACCTTTATTCCTAAAAGGTACATGAAGGCCATAATCATTTGCTTGAAAAGAACCAAATCACTTCATTTAGTTAGTTAGTTAGGTAGGTATTCAAATTAGGGTTGGGTAGTTTACATGGAAATTAATAGGTATGTATAGGACTAAATGGAGATAAACCAGGACTTTCAGGACATATATTTGAGCATAATCCTGACTAAAAGCATCAGATTTTATGCAATTTACAGTCGAATATGAAGAGCCCATTGCCTAAAAGTGTTTTGCAAAAATGCACAGGCTAGGTTTGAGAAGCTTGAGGGTATTTGCCTGTTGGATGGGACTTTTTTGTAGGTATAGAAGCTCTTTTCATTTTACATGTTAAATGGGACTTTGTTGGTATTTTTGGATGTTGAGTGCCTTTTTTGTCAATTTTTGGATGGGTTGGGTTGATAACAAATATTTTACTCATCATTGTTTTTGGTCTGGCGGCACGGTGGGAGACTGGTTAGAGAGTCAGCCTCACAGTTCTGAGGACCCGGGTTCAATCCCCGGCCCCGCCTGTGTGGAGTTTGCATGTTCTCCCCGTGCCTGCGCGGGTTTTCTCCGGGCACTCCGGTTTCCTCCCACATCCCAAAAGCAAGCATGGTAGGTTAATTGACAACTCTAAATTGCCTGTAGGTATGAATGTGAGTGTGAATGGTTGTTTGTTTATATGTGCCCTGGGATTGGCTGGCAACCAGTTCAGGCTGTACTCCGCCTCCTGCCCGATGATAGCTGGGATAGGCTCCAGCACGCCCGCAACCCGCGTAAGGAGAAGCGGCTCAGAAAATGGATGGATGGATAATTACATTTGTGGGTAAATGGAGACGATATCATCATTTCAGTAGAATGCAATATTGTAATATGTCTGGCACTGGGGGCTGTTAAGGGCAGGTCTGGTGATTGGCGCTGGTGACGTCCCCAAAGATGAAAGAGTAAAGGGCCAAAGCAACATTTCCGATGAAATTGATTGGAGACTCTAAAAATTGCCCGTAGGTGTGACTGTGAGTGCGAATGGTTGTTTGTTTGTATGTGCCCTGCGATTGGCTGGCAACCAGTTCAGGGTGTACCCTGCCTCCTGCCCAATGACAGCTGCGATAGGCTCCAGCACGCCCGCGACCCTAGTGAGGAGAAGCGGCTCAGAAAATGGATGGATGGATGGATGTTTTTGGTCTTCAATAAAATAATTGATTGTTCAAAAGAAAAGCAACACTTGATAAAGTTCTACTTACAAATAAATCCGGATGTCTGATTATGACAAAACAAAATGTTTATATTGCATCTTATAATTTCCAAAATTCCCCGGTTCAACTTTCCTTGGAAATTTACCAGAAATCTTCCACTCCTTTCTAACCCTTGTAGAGGTTGGTACACACAGGACTGCAGTGCAATATAGTATATAATTATTTTTCAATCAGTCATATGGACATGTTGTCGATTGTTCCACCTCATTCAATCTTCGAACAGTTGTAATAGCTGCTGTAGTAGTTTGTTATCCTTTTACAAAAGAACCAGATGAGGGTGTGTCAGTCGGCTGGTTGACTGACACACAGGAAGGACCCCTTATGGGGTATCCCCGTTTTTAGCATGGGAATGGGAGGCTTAAGCAGGCCACTGGGGAGAGAAGATGTGTGAGCGAGGGATGGGAAAGATGTTCCGGGTATCTGAGAAACGCAGAGCGACTCACGCCAACGCTGTGCCTCTTCTCCTCCTCATCCACCGCCTCCACGTTTGTGTGTGTGCTGGTTGTCATAACGCCCGCCTCCACTTGTCCTTCGCGCTAGAATGAGGAGGAGAGAAACACGCACTTGTGAACATTTGTATTGGATAACAAGTCACTATAAAGGAAAAGATGATACTTAAATTGCTCTGGAATAAAAAGGATCATTAGGGCTACACTGAAGAGAAAAATATTTGAGATAAAAGTTATATATTTTCAAGTATTATTATTATTATTATTATTATGAGACGAAAGTTGTATATTTTTAAGAGTAAAGTCATAGTTTTTATAAAAAGTGGTTTTCAAGATTAAAACCATACTTGAGAAAAGTATATTTCTTTAGATTACAGTCGTATTTTTTATATATTTCTTTGACAAAAAGTAGTAATATTAAGAGTTTGTGTATTTTTGTTTATATTAAAAAGGTTATAGTCTGAATATAACCCGAATAAATTGTATTTATACAAGAAAAAAAAATAAAAATCAAGGAAGGATATCAGAGAAACAATTTGTTCCGGCGTAAGTATGAGCAGATATCTGAAAAGTTATATTTATAGTATTATTTTAAATATAATGAAAGAGTATTTGAGAACATCTACATCAAATTATTATCTGCACTAGGATACTGAACCATCTATTGACCTGTTGATTGAAAACAGTGTTACCTAGTTGCTAACTGTATGCCAGGCTTCAAAAGACATCCAGCAGCTGCTTGCCTCAGATGGAAGCATTATTTGTCTTTTTACTTGTTCCTCAAATATATAAATTTCACTTGTTCCTCAAATATGACTTCATTCTCAAAAATATATTTCCTAAATTTTTTAAAATATCCTATTCTCAAAAGATTACGGCAGTCTCTCTTCAGTCCCCCTCTTCAGTGTGGCCCTAAATGTGCTTTGGACAAGCATAACCAGACTCTTTAGGTACATAATAACAATTAAAAACAGCTCACTTTAAGATGCAGTTGCACCACTGCAAAAATACAAACACAATAATACATACACATCAAAACTGAGTATTATCATCTTTGACAAGGCACAATCGATACAGCTTCTGTAATTAGTACTTGTCATTACCACACTACAACTTACCTCTAGTAACTTGCGGGTGAGGCATGTGCCTTGGGTCTGCAGCCTGAAGAGGTTATTGATCCCAAACAGTTCCCCCTTATGGGTTCCCTGCACCGCATCAAAGTACCGCCGCGCGCTCTCCACGCCAACAACAGAGCTCTGCAATTGCTGGGTGCAAACAAAGAAATGCCAGTAATTTATCATTTAAAAATAAGCATCAACTACATGTAATTGTAGGTGTATAGGGAGATTATTTTTTTTATAATTACAACATAGGAGTAGACATCCTAAGGTCGTAAAGTATAGGTGAAAAACCTGTGAGCCATTTACGGAGTATTTCATCCGGTCCTCCACGCAATTCTAAATACAAATTGGAGTTGCAAGCAGCAATGAACAGGCCCTTGCAGTTCCTTTTTTATGGTGACGCCTTAAAATGATCATCAAACCTTGACGGCATGCTCAACTTTAGTTGGCATTGTCAAAACAAGCTTTGCAATTTAGTGTCGCCCATCTTGTGTCAGACACCTGCTTCCAATCGGAGCTCATTTGCGTGAATTACCTAGTATTGTACGTGGGTTTCCTCTCGTGATATCCAAAAGAAACACTGCCTAAATACAGTTGAAGTATATATGTAAGTACAGTATAGTTGTATTTAAGTTTTAAATTCGATAAATTTGCATTTAATCCAGCCACGAAAGCAAGTCAAGGCTCCGGCGTGCGCATGCCAACGAGTTGCACACCCCTCAGTCACACCTTCTGCCAAAACAGCCTCTAATTGGCTATTGTTTTCCCGCCGTACTCAGCTGTAAAATCATGATTAAAATTAAATTAGAGGCATTAGATGGTGGCAGAGAGGGATGAATATTCAAAAGATCATTTTAATAATATGCTCCTATCAGGTCACACAGTTTTAACATACAGTATATGACAAAAACGTTTGTGTTTTTTTGGTTTGTTTTTTAAACTGCAAGCTCTCCCTTTAAGTGAAATTTCCCAAGGCACATCTTATTATCTCCCGCAACATGTCGAGCTCATAATTATCTGAGTACCTGTTTGTAGACTTGTCTGAGGTAGGTAATTTCCTCCACAGTCCCCAATGAGATTAGCCTAAAAACAGTCACGTCTCTGCACTGGCCAATGCGATACGCTCTAAAGAGATGCACACAGTACAAATGACCATGCAAACCATGTTAAAATGGCTGCACAATTGTATGCAAAACTCTTGTATTTGATAAAGATAGACAAACCTGTCGATAGCCTGGAGGTCATTGGCTGGGTTCCAAGTTGGGTCAAATAATATCACGACATTGGCCCCTACAAAGTTGAGACCGAGACCACCCGCCCTGGAAAGGAGTCAACACACACCTCATTTTGTCTTCATATGAAATACCATAGAATTTCCTCAAATAGTACCCATCTCTGCAACGTCCACTTAAAACAAACGCCTCCCTCAAATCGACATTTTTCTTGTCCCATCAGGGGAACAGTAATAAATGTAAAGTCTGTTGCTAACCAGACCAGCTACACATAAAGTCTCTCAGATGAATTTAAGTGTGGAGTCTTAGCAGAAATTATCATTGAGTTACCGGCACAGTATTCTCTGAGATGATGCAAAATTATGTGGACGCCGCATTTTTAACTTTACCTCGTTGTGTACATCCTTGTTTATGATCCGAGAATAACTTATTTGATAAGCCTGTGCATTTCTCCACAATAGTCATTTTTTTACAGTTTCACTTGATGTGAATTGTAATCTACTGCTGACATTAATATTATTTCAAAACAGTGTTTTAGCGAAAATAAAGCCCATCCCTTGTCTGCAGAGCAAATCAATATCTATCTTCTGAAATACGGTAATTTGCATTATTTTAAGTATTTATGGCCACACTTACATTGTGGAAACCAGGCAGAGGTTAATGTGAGTGGCGGTGTTGAACTCCTTGACGATGTCGACTCGTTTTTTGGCTTTCGTTGTCCCATCCAATCTTCTGTAGTCATGACCCTCGGCCATGCAGTAGCTCTCCAACACGTCCAAGAGCTGCCAGGTCCAAAACAGAAGAAACCAAAGGCAAGGATTCTGTGAATTTTCACTGCAATATATGGGAATTTACTGCGATTGAGAAGAGAGCAGTGCAGGGTGTACCCAAAGGCCGCTGGGATAGGATTCAGCTAACCTGTGACCATAAAGAGGACAAGCGCAACAGAAAATGGATGGATAATAGTTGCATGCCTGCATATCACAAAACTAAATGTTTGTGAATACTACCACTTAAATACAAGAATTGTCATACAATGGACCCGGCCAAAGTCACGGCTCAGATTTTTGGGGGTAATGCATTCCCCGTTTTTCGTGGAAACCCCCGCTTTATTTGTAGTATTTTTTTTCCAATCCCCCAGTTATTCACACTTTTTTGACCAGATCCCCTGCTTATTTACATTTTTTTGGGATTTCTTTTTTTTCCATGGCAATCACATTGTCAATTATTCACGGATTTTTGCTATTTACGGTCTGGTCCACTGTATTCTAAACCGTGTCGAACTTTAAAAATTTCCAAAACCAAACATACAGTATTGTGACATAATAATTGTTGATAAACAAATTATTATGTAATTACATAATAACTTGTTGATGTTGATAATGAAACTGAGCATCATTATCAACATCAACAGCTCTTAGCTGATTGCCATAAAAGGCTGAAAACCCAGCAGCTCCTAAAGTTATCATACATTCTCAGGTGACACCGCAGCATCTCATTTTCTTAAAAGCTCTAATTACTTTCACTTATAAAGCCTCACGACTAATCTCTGTCGTGAGAGAGAGAGAGAGCGAGAGAGCCACGTCTGCTGCTTGTGTTTTGTCTATAAAAAAGGCATGGGGCTCTAACAGCAGCAGCAATTAAATGTGAGTTTAAAGCCTAAAAACTGAGTGGATGTGAATGAGAGCATCTGAGAATGCTGATGCCTTCAAAATTACCCCGTAAAGATCACAAATCATCAAATTTCCTATGGGACAGCTGCCCGTCTAAGGAGACAGCGTTACACTCGGCATGCACTTTATTAGTTACACTTCTGTGAAGGCACGTTTAGCACTGCTACTGTTTTTGCTTGTTTGTTTGTTAGTTTGTTTTTTTGTTTCCAGTTTCTGTTCCCATTCCCTTTTGCTTGAAAAGACTCAGCAGGAGTGGTTATTGACCAGCTTTTTGTGACAAAGGACTTTAATTTGAATGTTTTGTGACTGATGCCATCCATTTGAGTCCATCTGTTTGTTTCATACAAAGGAGCACTGAATGAAGCTATAGACTGCTATGTTAGCTTCTCACGCTTATGTTTTACATTTTTGTGACAGTTAATAATGTTGCGATGTTACTTAAAACATCGCCTATGCAGATAATACAGGTTTTATGATTGTGACAGTTCAGACCAGTGATTCTCAAAAGTGTGGAACGAGAACCACTAGTGGCCCTTTCGTGGTATGCAAGAGAATCACTACATGAAATATTCCAACTGTATTCAACGCAAGGTAAGGTAGAACATGTAAACTCAACACAGGAAGACCCTTTGATCTCAATGTGAAATTATCATGCAAACACAGTCCTTACCTTAGTTGAGAGTGAAAAAAGTAGCACCTTGTCTTTCTTTTGCAGATAGAATCTGAGGAGTTTCTGCAAAACCTGAGAGGGGAAAAATAAGTATGTTTAAAGTCTGCTATAAAGAGGAGTTGATCAAGGTTCGTGTCTATCCAGCACCTTCATTTTGCCGCTATACATTGGGTCAGACAGGGCCTCAAACGCTTCGTCTTTGCACCTCTGCACAAAGTCTGGAAACTTCTGGAACACCTTTTGACAAATGGCGCTCACACACTTTTCCTAGAAGAACAAATGAGGCATGTCACTGAAGCCAATCTATTACTTGAATGAGGCAGTTAGGTATTAATCGCACAAATTTGGCGTTGTTGAGCAAATACAATGCTCGCGATTTAGAAATGTTAGTGGACCTCAAATCTGAATGTGTACACAATTATAAACTCTTTTCAGACTACAGTATACCTGTATTGTTCATAGCGGAGGATACGATCCAGACCTACACGCAATAGGTCAAAATCCACAATATAAAGAAACCATTATTATTTTTTTTTTATATTTTTATATAGTTTTTACCCCTCCCACACATTTAAACTTACAAAAACACACAAACTTATCAAAACACATTTTAAAGTATTTCTTAGCATCTGTTCTCACTCTCACTTGCACAGTTCTCCTATTAAGAGGCAGTTTGTGTTTGCTTCAAGCTGTTTGTCCCTTCCAGATTAAGTTTACGGTAAAACTGACATTTAAAACACAAGAGAAATAAAAAGTAAACACTAAAATGTTCAACCAAACCATACAATTCTGTTCAGTTAATGTCCACTAGCTTAATGCTAAGATGCAAAACGCTACAGACGTGGTAACGGAAATTGGCATAGCTGTTATAGTAATTAGAAAACTTTAAAGAACTGCTCCTTTAAATAGAATGAGCAGCAACCCACAACCCTCAGTATACTACAATACTCACAGGCATACATTCTCTCTGCGCTGTGTAGATAACTATTACTGGAGATTAGTTGTGGACCTTC
The DNA here is from genome assembly GCF_024500385.1 of Phyllopteryx taeniolatus. Lineage (NCBI taxonomy): Eukaryota > Metazoa > Chordata > Actinopteri > Syngnathiformes > Syngnathidae > Phyllopteryx > Phyllopteryx taeniolatus. The sequence goes on from NC_084504.1 coordinate 24,427,586, forward strand.
TCTGCCCCTTCTTATGATCTTACGCAACATCTTTTCTGGTAGAGCTCGGTGCTGCCCGGCATGTTGCAGCACAACGTGGTACTACACTGAAGGTACGCAACTCTAAATTCAGACTTAAAAAACGATCACTTAAAAATCTGCGACATAGCGAGGGTGCAGACGATTAACCGGTATTAATATACCAACTGTAAAAGTGACACAGTTTTTGGACATGTTCCACTGAAATTAATGGGAATAGGTGAAACCTAAGGACAATACAAGGAAATTAACATAACATTGGCTAAATTGCAACATCTTAGTGAAAACAACCACATTTTTACTGTATTCAGATGAATTACGTCTGAGGGCATTGCGAGTATCTTAGAAAATTGGTTTATTATAGAGGTGGGATAAACTATGGATATCTATTTATACCTGTTTCTTACTGGTGCCTGCGGTCGATTGGAGCAGTGCCACGTGACTGGCAACCTTCCTCAGTAGGGCCAGGTAAGTGAAATACATTGTCTTGGCTGGCACGCCCTCAGAGTTTGTCTGAAAGGTAGGAACTTGTTAAAGAGGACATGTTATGGAAAATGTACTCTTTAATGGCTTGAATTCAAATAGTTGAGTCTCTGGGGTAAAGCCCACCCGTCATGTGTGAAATCAAACAACCAAGTAAATATTTTGTCATCTGCCTAGAGGTATTTCTGAAAATGTGTCTGGAAGTATTGTATTTAATGCATAGGTGTACCAAATGTTGTGGCCAGTGGGAACACACACATAAAAAAATAAATAAATAAATAACCTTATTTTAAACTTTACTGGTGCATTTCAAGTTGACACAAAAAAACGGCATATTTTAAAGGGGTTCATTGACTAAATTCCACAAATGCCTAGAATTACGTGGAAGAAAACAATTATTCAACCTTTGTTCGTGACCACGTTGCAAGGCCAATAAAACAACATATCCTCAGCATGAACTGACTTTATAGCAGCATCTCCTTCGAGCACGTCCACTTTGGCAGTCACATTTCTCTGAAGATCTCAGAAGCAACTGCACATCTTCAGAGTCCAGCACAGTTTGATAGGCCGCCTGCTGAAAGTCAGTCAGAGAGCAATAGACCACCTAGAGAGGGGACAAAACATAGCACTGCATTACAGCAACACTTGATCATTATCAGGAAGTAGACTGTAACCTACCCTGTCATCCTTCTTGGGCAGTTGGTCCTCGATCAGTGTTTTGGTCCTTTGGAGGAAGCAATGGGAAATCTTCCTCACCACGTCCCTGATGGTCTTCCTCGCTGTCGCTAAGGCTCGCTTGGTTGCACTGTGTCTCTGGCCTTGCTCAATTGGCTCTGACACTTTCTTCCTAAAATGCCCCAGGCAGCCAAGACAGCCAGGGACGGCCCTGAGGAACAGAACCGCAAAGTTACACATAGATTGCAGAAAAAACAAAACACATGCCAGATTGAATTTCCTGACACTCACTGAATGGAGTCTTGTGACATATTGAGAAATGCATGACTTGTGCATAATCAAAAACTGCTGACGAGAAAAAAAAACCTACCAGTCCATGACACACCACAACTCCTCAAGGTTGTTCTGAAGGATGGTGCCAGTTAGGCCAATTCTGATCTGAATGAACAAGTAGAATGAATACCTCCACTAACCAGCCACAAAATAAGGTACACAGGTTCATTTAAAATCCACACGTAATTCCATATAAAATAATGACAAAATCTCACCTGACATTTGAGACCCTTCATGGCTTGAGTGATTTGAGAGTTTGGATTCTTTATCTTGTGTGCCTCGTCTACAAACACAGCGGACCAGTTGATGCTGCAGGAGAGGAAGAGGTCATATGAAGAATACAAATGGGAATCAAATCTGTAAGCAGTGATGAAATGCAATTAACTGTGATGCCATGCTTCGCCTACAATGAAGGGGGTGGGTAAAGAGCTTGTTGATCAGCGGAAATGGTGTTGGGGTAAATATTTTGTCAACTTTCGAAATCCTTGAAACGATCATCAAACTTTGATGCCATGATCAGCAACATTCAATGCCATATGGTCCATCAGTCTAATAGAACTGCTTCTGATTGGGGCTTATTTGGGCAAATTCCCTAGTAGGAGTTCATCAAAGTAATTAGGCCAAATGGTTCTTTCATACAAAAATAGACAACTTCATTTTCAATGGCATGCGTGGGTCCTTGAAACTTTGTGCGCCGTGTTGTGATAAGACCTAACCACTTAATTTCATGTTAATCGGTGGGACTAGTATTGGGGGCCACTTTTTCTAACTTTCCAGGGGGGGCAACTGAGTGAGTTTTGGGGGCGGTGGTCTTGTTCATGACCCATCAAATATACAGGTCTACAGTGCGAGGAAAAGGACCCTTTGGAATTTCTTAAATTTCTGAATTGGCACATTTGGGCTTGCCGATACTGGTGCATTTTCAGCCATGTTGACACCCTCACAAAGGTGATTCCAAGAGGGCCTTTGCACAGCCTGGTACTCGAGCCCTAAATATATGGTATAATACACTCTACCAGTCAAAAGTTAGGACACACTTTCTGATTCAACGGCATGAATAAGTGCTATAAATAAATAAATGTGCAGAACAACACTAATGCGTTTAGAAAGTATGCCGTTTGAGTCTTAAAATACGTTTCTCACTTATTAAACTGAGTCAAGCAGAGACGAAGAGTCTCGTAGGTGGTGAGCGCGATCTCCACGCGGCCCTTCTTGATGCGAGCCAGCGCCTCCTGTTTCCTCAGCCCGTGGACCACCGTGTACTGGAAGTGGCCCCAAGTGTCCAGTTCATCTTTCCAGTTATACAGCACTGACAGCGGGGCCACAATCAGGAAAAGCTACAACAGATTGCAAAAACACTCGCACTGATGACATTTGCAGACAACCGCAATCCCCGGCGCTCCGTCCCTCCCCTTTTTGCCTTATTGTTAAACTTAATCCAGTCTTCATCTGGATGAATATCAGCTAAAAACAAATGTCAGTGTCGTGCTTTTAAAACCAAGCCATTTTTATGCTCTCATTGTTGCACCCACTTCATTTGGCTTCCTCTGCTTGGATGGGCTCTGGCTCTGCAGAAAGTGAGGCTTGTTGCTCTCAATATCATCCCAAGTTCCTTTTTTGTGCAACACTGCTGCAAGGAAACCAAGAACCTTCAAAACAAAACCAACAGCAATGTGAAGAAACGCTCCTCGCTAGTTGACAGGTTCATTGTGTTGACCTGGATGATGTACAGTATTTACAACACGAGTTGCAGATATAAAAAGCTCCCACCAAGTGATTTAATATGAGGTATGACTCAATGTGGTGTGGTTTTTCTCTTTGTTACAGTTGCACTTTCACAGACAGAGGAGCAACATATTGTGCCTTCACTGAGCCTTGACATGATAATGAAGGAAAATATAGTGCCTTTACTTGCACTTTGACAACATAATGCAGGAACATATCCTCCCTTGGCTTGCACTTTGGCAAAATAACAGACGATTCGACATATCAGGCCTTTTGCTTGCACTCTGGCAAGTACGGTACCTATTCTCGTAATCTGGCGAGCTAAAAAGACAAAGTCTGAGTCTTGTCAAGATAATGACGCAAATCAGTGTGCCTTTGCTTGCTACTTTGGAAAGATAACCAAGTAACTTATTGTGCCTTTCTTTACACTCTAGCAACATAATGAACAGATGAAGCAACATATCTTGCCTTCAATTTAGCCTTGGCAAGATAATGAAAAAACATACCGTGCCTCGCTGGTGCTTTTTATAGATAACGAACAGACACAAAGCACCAAATCTTGTCTGTGCTTCTGTTTTGGCAAGCTAACAGAAAAATTGGTATAGCATGCCTTTGATTGCACTCTGGAAAGATACACACACGAAGCAACATATCTTACCTACACTAGAGCTTTGAAAAGAAAATAACAAACAACATAATGAATTAACAATGTGCACCCCACGTTTACATGGACGTTGCAAAAATAATGAATATCATGCCTGTGCTTGCATTTTGACAAGGCAAACAGACAAAACAACATACTGTATCTTTCCTTCACTTGCACTTCGGCAAGATAATAAGGCAAAATACCGTGCCTTTGTTTGTGCTTTGACAAGAAAATGGCATATTGTGCTTCTGCTTGCACTGAGGCAAGATAACAAGCAAACCAACACATCTTGCCTTCGCTGGCGCTTTGGCAAAATCAACAAGCAAAGAAATATATCTTGCCCTCACTTGCACTTCGGAAAGATAACGAAGCAACACATCATGCCTTCACTTGCACTTTGGCAAACCAACACATCTTACCTTCACTGGCGCTTTGGCAAAATAAACAAGCAAAGAAATATATCTTGCCTTCAATTACACTTTGGCAAGAACACGGACAAAGTATTATATCGTACCTTCGCTTCCACTTTGGTAACATAATGTAGCAACATATCTTGCCTCACTTACACTTTGGCAAGGTAACGAAGCTATAGACCTTGCCTTCCCTTGCACTTTGGCAAACAATACGAAATGTTTGAGGTTGCTTTAGTATTTACCTGCACGGTCTTCCCAAGGCCCATGTCATCCCCCAGGATACATCCTCTCGAATGGCTATAGTTACTGTAAATGAACCTAATGCCTTCTCGCTGGTAATCCCTCAGGTATCTGTTAATAGTGTAGGGGACACTGTCTTCACTTCCATCGCACAGCTTTAAAGGAACACATCCCCCAGAATGTTCCGCACCACTGGAAAACAATGGTTTCTCTCGGTTCAAATTATTAAAATCTGATCTTGTAAGTTTTGATGCAGCATCCTCTTCTTCTTGTTCATTGCTCCCGTAAGTGACATCATCATCATCATCACTACAAGAGGTTGTGGCCCGGCTATTGGTGGTGTCAAATTGCTGGTTGTCATCATCACCATGATCAGGAGGCAGGTGATCACAGGTGTGCCAAGCTGCTGTAAAGAGTTGCCAGTAGTAAATTACTGAATTGAAAATTTGACTATATACAAAATATGTTAAAGTACATATAAGTATTCACAGCGCATTACATGTTGTTATAGTACAGTAACAGCCTTGAGTTTAATTTCAAATTTCTTCGGTCTCAATTTACACACAACACCCCAAAACAACATTAGCAGTTTTTAATTAGTTTTTTTAATTAGTTTTTTTTATTAAAAATAAGACGTAGTAGGTATGCCATGCTTGTGGCATAATATTGAAAAAGACCCGAGGTTGTCATGGCTGCAAATATTGGCAGGTTGAATACATACATTCCATTTTGGAATATGGCATTAAATAACAAAAATGTGGGCAACTGTTGTCGTCTTTGACATCCTACAGTCCAAGTAAACCATCAGACCTCACAACAAAGTCCCTACCAACCATTTAGACGAACGCTAGGTAGGCTAGTTAGACGTAATTATTTAGCAAACGTTTATGAAGGCTTTGGGCGAAAATTAATGGAGAAATAACCACAAACAAGACAAAAAAAAAGTATACCCAGCTAACCTTCTTGATCTGAAGTTGACTCCATCATGCTATCGGTAGCATCCGAGTTTCCTCTTCATGCGGAGTCATGGCGAGCTTGGTGGACTGAGATAACACTTTTCCTCTGAGCTAACGCTTCGTTTACTATAAAATAAAATTCCCGTCGGCCAAATAGCTCTTAAATTAGGTTTTAATTTGATTATTAAAAATTTGGTTCCTCTTTGGTCTGTTTTCTGGCCATCATGACCGGCAGGATTGTTTACATATTTGAACATTTGTCAATGCACTTTCGATATTTGTAGCCGCGCTCAAACAGCACACTAAGTAATATATCTAAATAATATTTAATTTTAAGAAAGATGTATCCTTTGTGTTTCCTCTGAAATATTTTACTAACGATGATTTTTTTTTATTATTGGTTTGCTATAGAACTATGTTGAAAGTGTAAATACAAAATTTAAGTTAGCTAAACGCGATGCCGTTAAACTTTTGCACGTTTACTGTTTATTTTCAATAATATTTTTGGTGAGTATTTACACACAAAAAAGCCCTCAGCATGTTTAAATGTGTAATTTTATCAAGTTAAGAGCGAGGGGGGAAAAGCAATGTGTGATAGTATGGCAGAACTAAAATCTAAGCTCTCCATCTCCAGTTTTACTTTCACTTAGCCAGTTTTCCCAAACCTTTTTTGAGTCAAGGCACATATTATACATATCAACCTCAAATTCACAGTGGATCTTTGTCCCAAGACAAAGTTGTGGGCCAACTCACTATTTATTGAAAATTGACTGCATGTTTTCCGTTCCGTTTTCAGATATGTAATGTTAAACTTTGTTATATGAAAACAAACTTTAAGTTTTGCTTAAACACTGAATCTGGAATAACCCAACTTTAATATTACCCCAAAAAAAATGAGAAATCAAATTTGTAATAAAAGACACCAGTGGTATTTATTTCTTATTTATATCCATCCATCCATTTTCTGAGCCGCTTCTCCTCGCAACGTGGCGGGCAGGAGGCGGGGTACATCCTGAACTGGTTGCCAGCCAATCGCAGGGCACATACAAACAAACAACCATTCGCACTCACATTCCTACCTACGGGCAATTTAGAGTTGTCAATTAACCTACCATGCTTGTTTTTGGGATGTGGGAGGAAACCGGAGTGCCCGGAGAAAACCCACACAGGGCCGGGGATTGAATCCCGCTCCTCAGAACTGTGAAGCAGACGCTCTAACCAGTCATCCACCGTGCCGCCTTCTTATATATATCCATCCATTTTCTGAGCCGCTTCTCCTCACACGGGTCGCGGGCGTGCTGGAGCCTATCCCAGCTATCATCGGCCAGGAGGCGGTTGCCAGCCAATCGCAGGGCACATAGAAACAAACAACCATCCGCACTCACATTCACACCTGCGGTCAATTTAGAGTCTCCAATTAATGCATGTTTTTGGGATGTGAGAGGAAACCGGAGTGCTCGGGGAAAACCCACGCAGGCACGGGGAGAACATGCAAACTCCACACAGGCGGGACCGGGGATTGAACCCCGGTCCTCAGAACTGTGAGGCTGACGCTCTAACCAGTTGGCCAACGTGCCGCGTCTTATATATATAATAAAATTAATTATTTTCTCTCTATCTGTAGCCTTTTGAGTTTCTTTTTAATGGATATCTTTTTTTCAAAGGCTAACAACAAAATAACTCCCCCCCAAAATAAGAATGTCCTTCAATGAAAATCCAACTTTAAAACTATTAACAATCCCTGCCTTGGAGTAGAAAAGCTGCGTAAAGAAAACATTCATTCAGCTATGTTAGATTATTTCGGTATAGTCACGTTGACAGCATACATGCTTAAATGTCCCTTTATTCTTTCATCGGAAATGTTGCTTTGGCCCTTTAGTCTTTCATCTTTGGGGACGTCACAAGCGCCAATCACCAGACCTGCCCTTAACAGCCCCCAGTGCCAGACATATTACAATATTGCATTCTACTGAAATGATGATATCGTCTCCATTTACCCACAAATGTAATTATCCATCCATCCATTTTCTGAGCCACTTCTCCTCACGCGGGTTGCGGGCGTGCTGGAGCCTATCCCAGCTATCATCGGGCAGGAGGCGGAGTACAGCCTCAGCTGGTTGCCAGCCAATCGCAGGGCACATAGAAACAAACAACCATTCACACTCACATTCATACCTACAGGCAATTTAGAGTTGTCAATTAACCTACCATGCAAGTTTTTGGGATGTGGGAGGAAACCGGAGTGCCCGGAGAAAACCCACGCAGGCACGGGGAGACCATGCAAACTTCACACAGGCGAGGCCGGGGTTTGAACCCCGCTCCTCAGAACTGTGAGGCAGACGCTCCAATCAGTTGCCCACCGTGCCGACCAAATGTAATTAGTCAGTGTAAAATATGGGCCAGTTTAGGTGAACACAATGCTATAATTCTGCTTTTAGTCCTTTTAGTCATTCAATAGAAGGGTCATTTATTTAATCAACTGCAGAGAGTACCAGACATACATAAATTTAGGCTTAGCTCCTTCTTCACCACAACAGACCGATACAAAGTCGGCATCACTGCAGACTCATGCCAGCCGCTTCACACTCGGCTGGGATGAGTCTGCAGATCACGGCTTGATGAAGCCAACAGAACCACATCATCTGCAAAAAGCAGAGATGCTATACTGAGGCCACCAGACTGAACCCCCTCTACGCCTTGGCTGCGCCTTGAAATTCTGTCCATAAAAGTTATGAACAGAATCGGTGAATCGGGCAGCCTTGGCGGAGTCCAACCCTCACCGGAAACGAGTCTGACTTACTGCCGGCAATGCGTACCAAACTCTGACACCGGTCGTACGGGTACCGAACAGCCCGTATCAGGGGGTTCAGTACCCCATACTCCCGAAGCACCCCCCACAGGACTCCCCGAGGGACACAGTCAAACGCCTTCTCCAAGTCCACAAAACACATGTAAACTGGTTGGGCGAACTCCCATTCACCCTCGAGGACCCTGCCGAGGGTGAAGAGCTGGTCCACTGTTTCACAGCCAGGACAAAAACCACACTGCTCCTCCTGAATCTGAAATTCGACTTCCCGACGGACCCTCCCCTCCAGCACCCCTGAATAGACCTTACCAGGGAGGCTGAGGAGTATGATCCCCCTGTAGTTGGAACACACCCTCTTTAAACAAGGCAAAGGTAATTAAAGCCACCTTGTTGCACCATCTGTTATTTTTTTCCTTTCATGGACAGGGGTTGTCCATTGAAGGTGTACATTTATTTTCTTTTTTTATGTATTGTTAGTGAGTGGTGGCTAACATTTAAGAAAATATGAAGATTAATGAATGTCACTATCATTGGAGCACTCAAGTGATTGTGTTTCATGTGTGACAATATGGAAGCCCCTGATGACCCGAATGGGATGTCTCGTCTTTTGTTTTGTCCTGCAGTGAGTTGGAAACATATTTACACTCATCTGCATCTACACGAACAAGCACATAAAGGAGACTTTTGTTTCGCGAGTTTGTATGTTGTCATCCATTCCAAACTCTGTGGGCCTTGAAAGGAAACATTTGTGTGCATTCCCCCTCCCCACAATTAAAAATTCTTCACAGGTGTTTTAAAAACCTGTTTTATTCATTAAGAATTATAGTGTACTAAACACACCCTGTATCTAGTCTTGGTGAAATGAGCCCGTGTTGGGCCAATGGCAACTTGTTACCATGACGACCATAGACAGAGACTGTTAATTACAACTTGAGCGGCTTCTACATGTGGAAGCAAAGCCCAGAAAAAAAAGGGGAAAGTATTTTCATTTCATACACCACAATTTGGACGCATCACCGGACACAAATACCCTTCACCATTGTCATTGCATTGCAACAAAATTCAATGCAGCTGTGCTTACCTTTGGGCTTTGACATGATAGCACTCGCTTTGCACCTGTGGGGATGTGAGTGTTTCTACATCACTGTGCCTGTGCGTATTAGTGTTTCAGACACTGCAGTGGCTTGAAAGTGGCTCTGAATCTTCGCCCAACCTTGCTGATCATGTCATGTGCTGAGATTTTTATGTAAATTAGCTCGTCTGTTCTGTAACAGTGGGAGTGAAGAAACACACAGATAACAAAAGATTCACTTGCTTGATTACTTTCAAACTTGATGGCTGGCTAGGGACTCCAGAAACTTGAATATTTGTATACCAGCTACTAAAAAGTAAATTTACAATTATAAATCCCCTTTAAAACACTGACAGAAGGGCTGCAATGAGTCTACTTCACTACATTGTGCTTAGAACTACCCTTCTCCTGCTTATCATGGCACACAGTCACAAGGTTCTCGGACTTGGAGTGAAATATCAGGCTGCAAGACAATATACAACAGCCCATCCGACCCCCAACTGGTCTAAGGCACCCCTAACACAACATGCTGCATGACTGCACCTCCCAACAATGAGACCACACAAAAAGCACCAGCTCAGCAGAACTGGCCGTCCATTTCTCAGGCGTTTAGGCATGCAATTATGTCCCCTCCCGCCTTCCCAACTCGCAATCAGGATCGGACGGGAGTGTTGGGGGGAACACAACGTGGTGTCTGTCGTGGCTCACTTCCTGCTGGAGACGAGGGCATATTGCTGTCTTGTTGTGTGCGAAGGGAGATTAAAGTGGGTGAATGAGGTGCTTGTGTGTGAGGTGTATGCAGATTATTATTAAACGTTTTTGATGCACCTACAGTTACATTGTTACATTTCATAAATTCCATAGAGTACAGCTTCAAAGATATATATTTTTCCCCATACATTGTCACAGTACTAAAATTAGGGTGGTACATTGGTTAGTGGTTTGCATCTCTGCCTCACAGTTCTGAGGTTGTGGGTTTAAATCTGAGCTCTGGCCTTTCAGTGTGGTATTTGCATGTTCTCCCTGTGCTTGCCTGCGTATTCTCCCGGTATTCTGTGTTCCTCATTCCAAAACCATGTATGTTAGGTTTTTCTGAAGACTCTAAAATGTCCAAAAGTGTGAATGTGCTGTTTGTTTCTATGTGTCCTGCAATTGACAGGCAACCAGTCCACGGTGTACCCCACCCCAAAGTCAGCTGGGTTATAGAAAATGGATGAGTGCTATTTCAAACTGGAGGCACAGTAGCTTGTACCTGTACCTATTTTTGTACCAAAAATAGGACTATATTCTTAAAAAAAGATATACGCCTTTTGTTCTCTAAAATAATGGGACTTTATTCCTGTAATGTAATATATTGTTCTGGATGAATGAATTATGAGCTATGCCACAATTGTATCAGAGCTTTTAATTGGCCCAAAGCCCAAAGAGTGAAGAGTAATGGGTTTATTATATTTTATTGGCGTGTCCGTCCCCAGATGCACTTTTTAAAATGATACAACATAATAAGTTATTGAAAATTATTTTGCATACCCCCAAATTATGCCTCAGGGAGCCCAGTTTGAGAACCACTGCTCTCTACAACTAGGTTTGACAATATGCACATGGATATTTTTTAACCACTTATATGCTTGATGCTCTTCATATGTGCCTTTGCGTGTGCAGATGTGTATTTTTACGGGGTGGTATCCAGTGGGGAGGTGTCCCGCTGAGGACTAGGTCATGCATCCATGCGTGTAGCACACACACATTCACCATATGGAGTCTGGAGGAGGGGAGGGAAGGGGGGCAAGGGGGTTCGCTCGCAGGACCAGGCCGAGCCACGCTTATGGACCATTTAGCACACATTTCGCTCCCTTTCACTGCACTGTACTACACTTTATTTTACACAGCAGTCCGAGTTGGAAGACTTTACAGTGCACGGTTGTCAGGATACATTGACTTTTGACTGTTTTTATGCAATTTTTAGTTACACTTTTTATAAATTCATCACGATTCACACAATGTGTGCTATTTAGGCAAAATATCTGGATTAACCCTATTTAAATAATAATCATCATCATCATCATCACCATAGGCGGCACGGTGGACGTCTGGTTAGCACATCTGCCTCACAGTTCTGAGGACTGAGGTTCAAATCCAGGCCCCGCCTCTGTGGAGTTTGCATGTTCTCCCCGTACCTGCGTGGGTTTTCTCCGGGTACTCCGGTTTCCTCGCACATCCCAAAAACATGCATGGTAGGTTGATTGAAGACTCTAAATTGCCCTTAGGTGTGAATGAGAGTGCGAATGGTTGTGTGTTTATATGTGCCCTGCGATTGGCTGACGACCAGTTCAGGGTGTACCGTAGTCCGCTGATAGCTGGGATAGGCCCCAGCTTAGTGAGGATAAGCAGTACAGAAAATAGATGGATGGATGGATATTTTTCCCATTTAGTGTCATTTTTAGTATACATACATTTTTTGGTTTGATGCAAATTCTTCTTGGCCCATAAGGTGGTCTAGCCAGCTCTATAATTAATTTAGAGCTTATAACCAAAAGAAAGTTCATTAAAAGAGCATTAAATATCCACAAATATATACAAAAAGATATAATTAAAGAAATAATTTATTTGTAAATTAATGCGGATAAACGGTACACAAAATGAATGGATGGGTATATTTATTTTTTTGTTTTTGGTTATGTGTTACTATATGTACATTTTAGTTTTGTTTTAGTATATAAATGTCATTTTGACATAAAAAAAAAAATGCCTAGATCAGACTACAGGATTTTAGCCCCGATATTGGCCCGGTTAACAATTGCAGCCAATTTACCAAATCAGGCCCAACATACTTTGTCGGGAACAGCAAAACTTCTTGTAGTGTGACATTATCCACGACCAACGATTTGCCCCTATGATAGCCCTACGACACCAAAATTTAAAGTCAAACGTTTTTTGGTATATCTTCCTTGTAGTGTCACATATCAATGACAACCCTTCGACAGTGCACCCTGATGTCGACCAATGGGATTGCGTATTGTGACCTGCGCATCACCTCCCACACTTGCTGTTGTCAACATTTATTCACGTGCACAAACCAATGTTTACCAAAGCTTTAGAGCATGATTCGACAGAACGCCGGCATGTTTACTTACAACCGTTAGTGCTAGCACTAGCTTGCTAGGCTACATAAACTATTGTCGCCCGCTTACGAGCCGTATCGTATTAAAAGTGTGTGAACATACCTCAAGCAATCCTTGAATGAACGTCCTCTCACACGCACACACACAATACATTGGCACGCCGCATTGTTGTTGTCGTCGCCATGGTAATGAGTGCATACGGTCGCATTGACTGGTGACAGGTTTTGTGGTCCTAGTCAGGGAATCAATACATTTTAGAATTGAATCATCACTCTCCTTAACTTTAATAAACAGGAAAGAAAAAGTACAGATCTGCAGGATCTGTTAGTTACACCCTATTGTGCAACAGCGAGTACTGTAAATGTGAACAATAAACTAGCAACAGTTTTATCAGAACTGGACAATGTATTGTGGTGAGTGGCCCTATCTGACTGCGAACACAATTGAATATAGTTATGCAAAGCACAAGTAATCTCACTAAGCATCCCACACAGAGGAGCGTGTGGAAGCCTGTCCCATGATGGGTCGTGACTGTATCCAGTGTTTTTCACTTTGGGGTATTAATTAAGTAATAATCAAAAGGAAACCTCACAAAAACACATAAAAGGTCATGAAAGTTCATTCAGATTTAGCAATTTGAGAATGCACCCTAATTGTTGAAAAGTATCGATTTTGACGTTAGTATCAGCGAATATATCAGATCAAAACCAGATCTTACAGTATCGCACAACAATGCAGCCCTATGGGGTGCACAAGCCACTGCAAACTGTTGGCCAGTCCCAAGCCCGGATAAGTGCAGAGGGCTGTGTCAGGAAGGGCAACCGTCTTAAAACTTTGCCCAACAAATATGAGCCTTCATCCAAAGAATTCCATACCGGATTGGTCGTGGCCAGGGTTAACAACATCCGCCACCGGCGCCGTTAACCTACAGGGCGCCGGTGGAGATTCAGCTACTGTGAGTCGAAGAAAAAGGTTGGACACTAAAGAAGGAGAAAAAGATCTATACAGGTTGGCCAGACAGAGGGATAGAGATGGGAAGGATGTACAGCAGGTTAGGGTTATTAAGAAAAGAGATGGATATGTGTTGACTGGTGCCAGTAGTGTGCGGGATAGACGGAAGGAATACTTTGAGGTGTTGCTGAATAAGGAAATGAGAGCGAAGGAAGAGTAGATGAGGCAAGTGTGGTGGACCACGAAGTAGAAATGATGAGTCAGGGGGAAGTTAGAAAGGCATTAAAGAGGATGAAAGCTGGAAAGACAGTTGGTTCTGATGACATACTTGTGGAGGTATGGAAGCATCTAGGAGAGGGGGCTGTGGAGTTTTTGACCCGCTTGTTCCACAGAACTCTCGACGTCGATGGTTTGGACACGTCCGTAGAGTATATTGGTAGAAGGATGATGAGGATGGAGCTGCCAGGCAAGAAAGCTCGAGGAAGACCAAAGAGAAGGTTGATAGACATCGCGAGGGAAGACATGAGGCTCAGTTGGTGTTAAAGAGGAGGATGCAGGAGGTAGGCTTACATGGAAAAGAATGACACGCTGTGGCGACCAGTAATGGGAAAAACCGAAAGGAAAAGAAGAAGAAGACGGTATCGCAGACCAACTAATTTTCATTGTCTAGTATGCCTCTCGTCATTGTCCGCAGGTGAGCTGGAGTCTATCCCAGCTGGGCGAGAGGGCGAGAGGCAAGTGACTCACATTCATACCTACGGTCAATTTAGAGTCTTCATTGAAAAGTAACATGTAAGTGTTGGGAACAGGGAGAACATACAGTACAAACTCCACACAGGAAGGCCTGAATTTTCATTCGAACCCAGAACCTTTTGACTGTGAGGCAGACCACTGTTAACCACTAGAGCCACTATGCTTCTCCGTCTCAAACTTTTCTTCAATGACTTTAACAAGTTGTGTCGTCCTTCGCCCTGCTGCTTCTTCAACACAAAGACGCACTGTGTCTTCCACCTGAACACTGCACATCATGCACACTGTGACCACTGGTGGGATTAATCTCAGTCGGACTCTGGGAAGAATGGAGGCGTTGAAAAACAAAATCCCGACATCTGACTTGGGTGGTCTCCCAGGCACAAATATCATCGCTTTTTCTCTCCGGTTCACGTTAACACGCACAAACAAATAGAACAAGGAGGGTAGATAAAGATGCTCAACAGAGCACAGATGGACGGAAGGGTGAGAGAGGGCAAATGTGGAAAAAAGAGAGACAGAGTGAATGAGAAGGAGGGAAAACATAGTGAGAGATCTTCACACCGCTCCGTGTGTGGTCTCAAAGACCTCCGTATGAGCGTGCCCTTCCCTGGCCACATGAAGAAACTCTGCACAATGAAGCGGGGGAATGTTTGCCTTGCTCGAGCATGGGAGAGGAGCAGGGCTGTTCCTTTATGTGGAATACACAAGCAAATAGTGACGTGTTTGCCCCTGCCACGGGGAGATGGACGTGTTGTTGTCCACGAGGCCACTACAGACACAGGCATACACACATAATTCAGTCTTTTTTCTATTTGTAACATTTTCAATCTGGATATCTCGGTGCATTACTCATATCGTGGTTCGCTCATCCGCCTCATAGTACTGAGGTTGGGGGTTCCAATCCTGGCTCCGGCCTTCACTTTGAATTTGAATTTATTCAAGGATAACCCCTTGAGATGCATAATCTCATTTTCGTGGGGGTGCTTGCATAACTTAAACAGTTATAGAACAAGAAAATACATATTACAAACAAAAGAACAAAACAGATAATTAGCTCACTCAACCAATTCCAAACACTTCCACTTCCTTCAGATAGAACACGATTATAAAGTGACCCAAACGCTTGATAAGTTCGCACTCATAGCCAGAACAGTCAGATGATCCGTAATCATTCAGTGGCAGCGCAAAATACGTCAAAGCAATAACATAAACAAAATAAAAACATGAACATGACATTTGACGATAGATGTACTGGATGTGTGCGAGTACATGCCGAAGAATCTGCTAACTTTCACTAACCACCCAGGCTAAACCTTGTTCCTCCTCAGCATACAAAGCTCATCTCTCTGTTGAGATGTATCACTTCAACATAACTCCTTGACACCATTTTCCATTTACCGGTAGATAAGGCTTTGGTGGCATCTTATGGCATCTTAAGGCATCCGAGGAAGAGCACAAAACCGTGAATAGGTAAATTTTTCTGCAAATAGATAATGATAGCTGCCACAGGAAAAAAAAAAAAAACACAAAGTGACTTCATGAATAGTGAACTGCAAATATCCAGGGGAGGACTGAATGATACGTTCCATTTCCAGTTCTATGGCTATCATCACATTCTTCTTCATCATTACCGACCTATGGGGATGTCACATACTTCCTGATGTGTAAAAGGGCCTCGTTCCGTCATCCACTCGAGTTTCACTGCACTCGTTCACATGTCACGTATGATCATGCCGATCAGAGCCCTTTGGGCACATGATCTAAACGTGACAAAGAAGCCATTGCATGGCATCCGCACGTGTAGCAGCACGCGGGCCCACATCAAATGTGTCGTACCCCCCTAATTGCGCTCAATTAACATCAACAATCGGCGAGAGGCCTCAGAGCCTGAAACGATTTCACTTTTTAAAAAAAAAAATTTTTTTTTTTTATGTAGCGTTAATGAAACGGAATACACTCGCAAATGACCACAAAGGGAGCCAGCATAAAGACTGCAATTGGATTCCGTCACTCATCAGTTCTGGCGGGTCAGGTTTTTACTACCTTTGACCGAGAGGGACTCATGCCAGGGCACTTGCGCATAAATGACGCTTGTGATATTCTGCGCATATTAATGATTCTGTGTATGGCAAGAAAAAAACAAGTTGACATGCGGCATTTGTTCGCAAGTAACGAGGTACAAACACTTTGCTACAGTACTTGAAGTCCCTGTAAAGTGAAAATAAATACATCTCCACAATTGATTACTACATAGTTCGGTCTTCGCACGTTTTCAGTAACTATCATATGTGTACAAATCTTGAGGCGTTGAATCAGTACTTCTACTTCAACTATCTGTACTTCTATTTAAGTACAGAATGTGAATACTTCTGCCAGCCCAGCATGACGACATCCCTCACCAAATGTATGCACAGAGTGTTTATGGAGGCTGATTCCCCCCCCCCTTCAGATTACGGCATTGAGTTGAGGTCATCTGTTGCAGCGCATATGGACTTTTTAGCCCAAGCAGGACGTCCTGTCTGACAGCTACAAATAATCACCTTCATTAGTCACTCCACTTAAAGGTGCTTAAAGCCACAAAAAAAAAAAAAAAAACAGGCAAAACACTACATCTAAGTATGGCTGCAGAAACACAAACCCCATTAAGTATGCATGGGTATCCGCAGGTAAAGAAACATTCATACTAGAAGTCTGGCTTTTTAAACGTTTTTAAACTTTTTAAAAAGTGTCTGAATGGCAAATGTGCCATGAATTCATACGACTAAATACAGGCAGACATTCCGAACAAATACACAAAAGTGTAAATGAGTGGTTTAGCGGTGGCACAGCAGCAGGAAATAAGGAAATAAAAAACTAACGAAGTAAACTTGGAGGCAAAATTCTTTTTTAAGAAAAAGTCTCTGTGGTGACAATGCCGAAAACGTCACAAAACAGCAGCACAGCAGATTGAACAAAATTATTAATTGAAATCGGTTTCAACAAAATTAGAGCAGCAGAGAGCAGAAAGCAGGCTGGAAACAGTACTGAGAATAAGTGGGTGTTTTTTTTTTAAACACTGGGCGAATGGTAAATTAGTTCCCTCCATGAATTGTGCCTCAAGTGGAGGAGTTCAAGTATCTTGGGGTCTTGTTCACGAGTGAGGGTAGAATGGAACGGGAGATCGACAGGCGGATCGGTGCAGCGTCTGCGGTGATGCGGACTTTGTATCGATCCGCTGTGGTACAGAAGGAGCTAAGCCAAAAGGCGAAGCTCTCGATTTACCGGTCGATCTACGTTCCTACCCTCACCTATGAAAGGTGAAAGAACAAGATCCCGGATACAAGCGGCCGAAATGAGTTTCCTCCGCAGGGTGTCCGGGCTCTCCCTTAGAGATAGGGTGAGAAGCTCGGTCATTCGGGTGGATCTCAGAGTAGAGCCGCTGCTCCTCCACATCGAGAGGTGGCTGGGGCATCTGATTCGGATGCCTCCCGGACGCCTCCCCGGTGAGGTGTTCCGGGCACGTCCCACAGGGAGGAGACCCCGGGGACGACCCAGGTCACGCTGGAGAGACTACATCCTTCGGCTGGCCTGGGAACGCCTCGGGATCCCACCGGAAGAGCTGGATGAAGTGGCTGGGGAGAGGGAAGTCTGGGCGTACCTGCTAAAGCTACTGCCCCCGCGACCCGACCTCGGATAAGCGGTAGAAAATGGATGGACGGATGGATGGATGGATGAATTGTGCCTAGCAACAAGTGACTGAGCAAAGGTGTTAAAAGGAAATTCCTTGAAAAACAACACTTTCAACACCGCTTTTTAGGAAAATGTGTACATTTAGCAACTTAAACACTGTTCTGTGTTAAATATTAAATTCCGTTTTCACAAAAGAAAAAAAGAAACAACAACAAAAAAAAACACTAACTTTCTATGCAATAAAACAAATCAAATATAGCTGTGTAACGCCATGTTGCTGTTTTAAATTAATGCACTGGAGCAGTGTTTCTCAATTTTTGCCACATGAATTTTTTGTACCACATGAAAGAGTACTTATCTCGCCAAGTACCACCATCATGACCACAATTTCAATGCAGTAGCCTAGTAAGCCTAAGTGTTCATCAAAAAAAAAAAAAGATAGTGGCTTTATTCCAAAAAGGTGTATTTAATATTATTGTAAGGCACTGTTGATATGCACAGTTTGAACATTAGCACTGTGCTTAAATATAGGAAAATAAAAAAAAGAACTGAACATAAATAAGGATTTTATTAAAATGTATTGCACGTAAGTTAAATCAAAGTTGTAATTAAATAAATGAAAACTAATAGTCCTTAAAAACTAAATGCACATGTCCATCCATCCATCCATTTTCTGAGCCGCTTCTCCTCACTAGGGTCGCGGGAGCGCTGGAGCCTATCCCAGCTATCATCGGGCAGGAGGCGGGGTACACCCTGAACTGGTTGCTAGCCAATCGCAGGGCACACATGAACAAACAACCATTCACACTCACATTCACACCTAGGGGCAATTTAGATACTTCAATTAAACTACCATGAATGTGTTTGGGATGTGGGAGGAAACCGGAGTGCTCGGACAAAACCCATGCAGGCACGGGGAGAACATGCAAACTCCACACAGGCGGGGCTGGGGATTGAACCCCGGTCTTCAGAACTGTGAGGCAGACGCTCTAACCAGTCGACCACCGTGCCGCACAAAATGCACATGTATTGTACTTAAAAGTTAAAATACAACTGAACTGTTAGTTCAGCAGTGATTCTTTCGTATACCACTAGAGGGAGACCCGTACCACTAGTGGTACGCGCGCCATACTTTTGAGAATAACTGCTTTACAGACTTTTTGTAAATATTGTATATTCTCTCATCAGGTTTATTTGACATGTTTTTGGTTGTTGTTGCTGTCTTTTCTGGGATTCATCTTATCCCTTGGGTTTTTTGACGCTGATCTAACCCATTGCGCCTCAACCAGACACATTATATACAACACAAACCAGGTTAGCAGCCTCATGCTGTGCATCAAACTGTACTTTACTTCACTAATTGTTGTTTTTTTCCAAGAAAAGGGAGAGTGCTGTTTTTACAAGTAGCCCGAGGATCTTTCCCACATTTCATACAGATACTCATACAGGTGTGTGTGGTGGCGGGAGGTATATACAACACAGCACCCACGTTGCCCACCCCAACCAGACACGCTCACAATTTGCAGTAATGTTCACGATACTCTGTTAAATATATACGATGGACTAGTTTGCCTGCGTGAATTAAGGCTTTTGCTGTAAAAAGAAGAAAAGGAGGCCTCCCCGAGACACGTTAAAGGATCTGTCCTTGCACCGCATTGATTTTTATACAAGGACAAATATCCATTCACGCTCATATTCATTGTCAAGCAAATATTTGCAGCAAAAAGTGAAACAAAAAACACAAAAATGAAAATACTTATTAACAAAGTCTGTGTACACTGAGGCAGTCCCGAGTCAAAATTGACTCGTGTCCACTAAAATGGATTTTTTATTTACCGGTGTGGTTTGAATCAAGGAAAATGGTAACGCTGGGAATCTCGAAAGTGTGAAACCATACATGCCATAAGTGTGTGTATTTTTTATGGCACAGTGGTAACAGTGCTCAAGAGGGAGCTTGAAACAGTCCTGAGAACTGTCTGTGTTTCCATTACATTGGCATAGGTTCCCCCTAACCCTGTTGATCTTTGATAGGTCATGGGGGAATCTCAAAACAGTAAGAGTCCAAGTCATTTTACTGTACATGTGTAATTTTATCACATTCATCACATTGTTTCACAGCATATGTTTTTATCCCAAAACACATGGCGTAAAAAAAATAAAAAAAAGAAGAAGAAAGCCCCCTTATTCTGAAACATTGATTAAGGATTAAGGCTGTTAATACAATTTGAAAACATCTGGAGTTCATAATTTGATATAGACAATTATTATGGGGACATTCTTGGTCATATGGAAAATACTATATGTGTGCATGGAAAATGAACCGAATGGAAGTGTTAAACATTATGCGCGCAGAAAAGCGAAGGCTAAACATCCCGTCTGCATTGTTTTCCCTAGTTGGGACTCATTAACAAACAAGCGGAGGGAAACAAAGGGCCCCTCGTGTCGAGCGCAACCAGATGTGCCTCTCGAGATGCTGATTGGGTTTTTCTTGTTTACAAACGCATCGCAGAGAAAATTCCACATTTTCCACACTCTCTGTTATTTTTCCACAGTCTTTTGCCCCCGTCGTCAATGTATACACATTCTTTTGGTCGGATATAAACTGCCATGGAAGAGCATTTGGAAATTGCCGTGGCGGGCTGTCTATTTGGTACTTCGGCCTTCAGTTAGGGACTCACTGTAGCCGACTTAATCCACCTCCTAATACTGTCGCTATCACGTTGAATACCAAAAACCATCAATACTACACAAAAAATATATCAGCGCGCAACTGTGCCGTGTGCATCATGTGGAGCATTACAGAATTCGGATTTATCTAAAAACATGACAAAAACATTAAACAGTTAAATAAAATAGATCATTCTCACCAGATATGAATGAGAATTTTTCATATGTGCAGAGCGTTATAAGCGTGTTGCGCTAATCAAAGTTTGCTGTAACAGGTGTAACAAGATGATTTAAAAATGCTGACGTCATTGAGGGCCGGGGATCTGGCCCTGTGAGGACACATTTGAAATCTAATTGGTTATTGCCATTAGTTACATTCTTACATTGGCCAGCAGGAAGCTGACAACGTCACACTGTTTTCCGTGTGGCAGCAAATTAAGCAAAGCCTATTTGGATGTAGAAAAATGGACAATTTACAGTCTTCAATGAAGCTAACATGCTTGTTTTTTTGTTTTTTCGGGAATGTGGGAGGAAACTGGAGTAGAGAACATGCAACCTCACTGGAGGAAGGTCGCAGCCTCAGAACTGTGAGGCGGAAGTGCTAACCACTTGTCCATTCCCTACTATTATTCCATTATTTAACTGAAACATATGTAAATTTGTACTTTTTCGAAACAAAATCCAAATATTGTGCTGCCCTCATCTTCAGGCCTCCCATCAAGGGCCTCGGTTTCAGGTCAAACAACCTGGCCCCTTTGCGTCCCTTGTGGTCCCCCGGGCAGGAAATGACCTCACGCGCGGGGAATGAACCCCACGCCGATGCACAACAACCCCTTTCACCCCAGGTCAGAGGTCAGGGGAGTCAGGAGGGAGTCACAATGTGTGCATTTGGATCCTAGTGTCCAAGTCTCTGATCAATTGTCAACAGTGGACAGTTGTGAGTGGCCTGTGTGTTTACGTGAGGGATTCTGTGGAATGTCAGGCATGTATGTTTGCTTTTGAAGTGTGAATGTGTAAGTGTATGTGTGTGTGTGTGTGTGTGTGTGTGTGCGCGCGTTTTTTTTGTTTGGGATTTTGGGGATAAGAACACGTGTGTTTCCTCTCAAAGTCACGCATGGCCGCTCCATGACAAGGTGAGGCCGCTTCACTTACTTGAAGCCGTCTTTCTTTTAGGGACGGATGTGTCGTTCTTTTGTCTCCCCTCATTGTGTGCGTTGGGACCATTGAGGAACTCCAAGATGCCATTTGAAGCAGCAATATGCTGTAACGTGGCATTACAATGAATCACCTTACAATCACGCTGACGGTAGAATGACTTCAAATAAAGTGAATAGAGTTGCTGTCACGTCCCTGGTGTCCGTAATGGTCTGTAACGCTGGTTCTCAAACTTTTCACACCAAGGACAGGTGAAAAAAAAAATACTTGACCACCATCATGACCAACATTAAGTGAACACTAAGGGCGCTATTTTCATAGAGTGCATCATAGTGCATCTGCGGTAGGGCGCAAATGCGAATAAATTAAGAAATAAATAAATAAAAAACTGCTTCTAAAGATTAGATGCAAATGTATTGCACTTAAAAGTTAAATACAACTGAACTGTACCGAGGCAGTAAATCTTTTTTTAAAATTATTATTCCATCTATCCATCTCCTATGCCGCTTATCCTTTGGGGTCACAGGTTCACCGGTGTGTAATATTGGTGGACTAGCCAGGACACGTGTCCAGTTAGCGCTAATGTCAATGCTAATATTACTGTTGAGAGTTGTGTGAGTAGTGATTGTACAAACTTTATCATGCATGCAAATGTATAGTGCTCAACAATATTGGACACGTCGTGGTATGTTAGCATTGATGCCAATGTTACTGATTAGAGTTTTGTGCGGTACTTGAACAAACTTTGTCCCACATTGAAGTTTAGTGGTCTATAACACTGGTAGACCAGGCAGGACACGTCTTATGTTGTTTTAGCACTTGCATCAAGGCTAACGTTATTAGTCAAACTTGTTTTCGGTGCTTGTACAAAATGTACTGACTCAGTGACTCAACTGAAAGTTACAACACATGATAACGTCAACCTGAAAGTAGAAGCATTACACTCATGTTGAAGTTACACTGAATCCACTATTTTAGTGGTCTATGTTAATGGTGGAAAATAAAGTGACTGATGCTTGTCATTTCAGGGTGCAGTAATTAAATGTTTATTGGTCCTGTGACAGTGACAATAAAGTTCTATTCTTTTCTAATCAAGTGTGCGGTGCCTTCCCAGCCAAAAAATGCCAAAGAAGCTCCCACGCAAGGCCCTCAGGATCAGATGATATGCATCTCTCTGTTTGTATTCCAAAAAGCAGCACAATTAAAAAGAAAATTTGAGTTCTGAGCCAGTGAGCCACATCATTTGGCTCTCTCTCACTCTCACGCTCTTTGTTTGTGTCGTTTATTTTTTTGTCGAGCCATTACGTTTTTAATCGGGCTGCCCTCGAAAGCAGCCAATGTCGCTGTGACACTGCTGCTCGGTTTGAGGATCACAACAATTCCAGTGCCTTTAATAGACCGATGATAGCTTATATGGAACCATATTTTTCTACAGTTTCAACTTTACTGCTATCATTAAATGAACCACGATGAGATTGGTAACATAAAGCTATTTTGCAAGAAAACCGACTTCTAACCAGATGAAGAAAATGCAGCTTCACTATACTACACTTGAAAGCGGTGGGCCATAGCCCGACACCATTGCTTGTTCAAAGCAAGTTATGAACGATAACAGCCACCTCGCACAATAGAAATAAACAGAACAACTACAATTCATTTAAAGACATACATATAATTAATGTATTGCTCCTTTAACTAGTCATTAATGGTAACTGTGCATCTTGCACAATGGAAATAAATTGCACAACTAAAAATAAGCAACATAGTCCTGAAAGTCCATGACACGCTAGGTCGTGCCCCTGCATATGCACAACGTAGACGTCCAAAAAGTCCACTGCACGCTCGCAATGTACGTGTCATACACAGTAAATGTTGCGATCATTCAAGATAACCACTGACTTGCACAGTAGAAACACTGTAAATAGAACGACGAGAAATAATTCACAGTCCAAAAAATAGTCCACCTCACATCCGATACACAGTACATGTCATATAATGAATGAATGAATTATCACTCTTCCAGCCACATTCATCAGAACTGCCACCTTCCACAATATAAATAAATAGAAAGAATTGTGTATCTGCCAAACTGCTGTATGTTGTGAAGCGAGCTCAGTTTGCTGCCTTATCTCATATCTCAAAATTTTGCTTGTAAGACAAAGCAAAAAAAAAATCGCCAAACATACAGTGTTCCCTCCCTATATCACAGTTCACCTATTGTGTGTGGGTGTGTGTGTGTGTGTGTGAGGGAGATAGAGAGAGAGAGAGAGAGAGAGAGAGAGAGAGAGAGCGAGAGAGAGAGAGAGAGAGAGAAAGAGAGCATTTGTAAGTATGCTTTTGTCAAATTTGACAGGCTGTACCCTGGGGACATTTATGGCCCTGACCTTTGACCTTTATAGGGTTACGATGGCACACGTGATGTAATTAATGAATCCTTGTGATGTCGTAAAATTATCACTAGATATAACGAGTGCGCACTTCAAAGGATTATGATGTACCACATGCTATAATATTAACCTCTTATGAAGCAATAAAAGTATCACGAAATATTACAAGGAATAAAATATACATAGTGTACAGTATTATTGTGCATTACTGTATGTTTTAGGAGTTTAAAAGGTGTTTAAGAATATAGAAAGTGTTTATAAGAGTATGGTAGAGGTTAATAGGCGTGTGGGAAAGATTAATAAGAGTCTGGGGAGGTGCATAAAACTTTTAAATATGTATAATCAAAAATATGTGGTCGCTACTTCGTGGATTTTACCTAACCCCCGCAATACACCCAAGGATTACTGTATCGCAAAAAACTCGGGTCATTTGTATCTCAAGGCAATACTGTACTGTATATACTGTAAGGGAAATGTAACTAAGTGTAACACAGACCTTCATCAAGGCCAAACAGTGAACAAAAGTGAAAGAAGGCCACTTTCTGGTTCATAAGGAAGACGTCTGGATGACCGTTTTGATTCAGGGGGGTGTGAACGCTTCCATTGATGTCGTCATGACTTAAAGCGTGGAAATAAAGCCATCTGCGCATTCATCCAGATTCGTGTTGCCTTGTTTGCCTTGGTCCTCACATCAAAAGTTTTCATTGATATTTATTTATGTCTTTAATGATGCAGAAGCCCAAATCACCGTGTTCTCTTTCTCACACAGGATGCTGCTAGTTTACAGTCTGGACATTCCGCAGAGAAAAGTAAGAGTTCCCGCTGAGGTTTCCAAGGAGGTCCTGGGTGTGTAAACAGGTCTGAAAACCTTACGAGCTTCATAGGCTTTTTCAAATGTGTCACTTTTTCCATGTGGGCCTCCCATGGAGCCAACAAACAGCCTTGAATGTGATGTGCAAACAGTATATTTGTCTGTCCCTTCCTCTTATTTTCGGCTGCTTTTTCTACGTGTGGAGCAGCTTCACTGATATTAAATTAGACTTGCTTATTTGTCGAGGGCATGTGTGTGCGTGTGTGTGTGTGTGTGTATACGTCCAAAGCAGCGCACGTTTCCTGTTAATGTTGGAGAGCCGCAGCGCCTTCCAAAAATTATAGCTTCTCGGGGCTCTCAGTTTGTGCAAGAACAGGCCGCTGCCTTGTCTAAATATCAGCCGCTTCCAACATTGTCTACCCCCAAAAGGTTGAAGGTAAATATTGGCGCATGTGGAGCGTTGCACTGCCATGTGAACTCACTAGGGTCTCTGAATAACCTTCAATAGTCACCAGAAATGGAACCTATGCTGGGAGAAGTCGTACTCGTGTGAAAAAGGTCCTCACTTTAGATTTGATTTGAATGGTTTTTTTTGTTGTTGTTGTTTTTTTCGTTATTGCTGCCAACATGGTCACCGAGTGGTTAGCACATCTGCCTATAATTTTTATTTCAGTTTTTTTCATCAGTTATATTAATTTGATTTAAGTCAATTATTTATGTTCTCTTATGCCCCATAGTTGTTTATGCTATAGATGAGCGTACACGTGGTTGTGATTCAGCAATGATAATTTTTGGGGTTTGGATATAATTCAACAAATGTAAATATTGTTAAAAAAAAAAAAAGAAAATACCTCTCATTTCTGAGTTCAGGTCAGATTTAGAATCTCGTGGCATGCATTCATATGACTAAATATATGTGGACACCGGGAAAAATACACAAATCAGTGGCTACACGGCAGCTTCATCAGAAAAAGGAAAACCTACTTTTAAAGGCTGAATTCTTAAAAAAAATTCTAAACCTTCCATCCAGCCATCCATCCATTTTCGGAGCCACTTCTCCTCGCAAGGGTCGCGGGCGTGCTGGAGCCTATCCCAGCTATCATCGGGCAGGAGGCGGGGCACACCCTGAACTGGTTGCCAGCCAATCGCAGGGCACATACAAACAAACAACCATTCGCACTCCCATTCACACCTACGGGCAATTTAGAGTTTTCAATTAACCTACCATGCATGTTTTTGGGATGTGGGAGGAAACCGGAGTGCCCGGAGAAAACCCACACAGGCCACGGGGAGAACATGCAAACGCCACACAGGCGGGGCCGGGGACTGAACCCCGGTCCTCAGAACTGTGAGGCAGACACTCTAACCAGTCACCCACCGTGCTGCCAATTCTAAAACTAAATAATCCAAAAAAAAAGTAGAAACCTAAAAATGGCAGGATAAATATTGTTTTAGAAGAAGAAGAAGAATCTTTATGGTGGTGAACATGTACACGAAATACGACTAATACTACTGATGTCACCGGGGAGCATTTCTGGGTATCGATGCCTTGCTCAAGGACACCTCCACCTTGGCTCTGGAGGATGTTGGGCGTGGGTGTTCTATTGCCGCATCCTCTCAAGCTACGTCCACACTCGATGAAGCTGACGTGACGTTATGTTTTTGCCCACATTCTTCTGCCGGTCGGTGACTTGAACTGGGGTCCCTAGTGTGGCAAACGGGGATCTTAACCACTTGGCCATTGCTACCCCCACTGCCAAGTACTACTGACTATGAAGGCCTACAGATTGACGGCAGCACAGTGAAATCTGTCAGTCTATTGGGAAGATATGAATAGATTTTCATGGAATAAGTATTAGAATTTAGGTTAAAAAAAAATGTTGGTCAGTGCTTCTCCAGCAGAAAAGGCCTTGCTAACCCTGACGGCATACTACTGTTAAAACCTTGACTGTTAAGTATTTAACTGTGGTACAAAATAGTGTAACTACAATTGATCTCAATAGAAAATGGACCAAATCAAAGATGAAATGCATTGTGGTATCACCGTAGTACTTTCCTAAGGATTTCTCTGTTTTCACTAAACCCTTTTGGGAGGGGACACAATGCAGGCATACACAAGATAAATATTTAACCACTGTCAATTTACCTCCAGAAAACATTCCCCGGTCCGCATCTCGCAAAGCGTTGCCATGTTGGATTCCTCCCCTGATTGTGAGCACAAAGCCAGAAATTAGGAAAGGTAAACACAAGTTGGGCGGCGTTGCTGCGAGCTGTCAAACAGCTCCGCGTATGATTGAAGACAACCTTGCGTTGGAACATAAATATCCCCCCAGGCACTTCATTTGCACTCTCGCTCGCCGCTTCACGAGGCGGCCATGAGGTGAGCTGGAGGAGGGAGGGGTGGCTTTTTATGACATGGAAGAATGATTGCAAATGATACCAGTAGAGGGCTTCAAATGGGCATGCACTGAGGCGGATATCTTGTCAAAGTAGAGGCCGGGGGGCCATTTATGGCCCACGGTCCATTTTTAGCGGCCAGCAGCATATACTGTGGTACCTTGACTAATGAGTGTTCCAACTAACAAGTTTTACAAGGTCTGAGGCCGAGTGCGCTTCAGACGCTCCATCGCTTAAGTGAAGTGAAAAAAATGGCGCAATTAAGGTGGAACATCAGTTCACTAAAAAATCGGTTTGCAAAACCATTTTCAGGCAAAAATTGCTTGTGTTCACAAGCTATGCTTCCCCATATCCATGCGGAACACACAGTTGTGTTTTCTCCGTCATTTGCTCCATGCGTCACATATTTCATGGACTGTATATTTGTTTATTTATTTTTTTTGCCGTAAAGTAGCCCTAAGTATGACTCCCCACAGTGAAAAGTGCAAGTGATTGTGCTATTTTAAGGTTTGGGAAGGTAACCGCCACTAAAGAAATACAGACGGCCGGCCCACCTGCTACAGCAGCTGCTGTGTACAGCGGGGAGAGAGTGGACCGAGCTACAAGGACAGATAGACAACACTCGCTCGGCCACGCCATTTAAAGGCACAACAGACAAACTACTTGTGTCTGTGTGTGTGTGTGTGTGACTTTTGGCTTAATTACACATCATTAAACTAGCTTTATTTAATTCTTTTTTATTATGTTTTTGTATTCATGTTTTTACAATACAGTGCTATTTTCTTTGAATATACACGGTTTTTTTCGGGAGGTTTTGGAAAAAAAAAATCATGGCATTTCCACTCATTTCAATGGGGAAAGTTGATTTGAGATACAAGTGATTTGAGTTAAAAGTTTGGGCACGTACCAAACTAAACTCGTAAGTCAAGGCACCACTGTACTAAAAATATCATTTGACACAGTCCGGAATGCTATTTTAAAAAAAGGGGGGTGCCAACTGTGGGTGTTGAAAAAAGTGGGAATTGCAACGCCCACATCCCCCACAGATGTGACACCCCCTGCTTTCTACTACTACTACTAATAACAATAATAATAAATTGGTTTTATATTGAGCTTTTCAAGATATGCAAAGAAACCATTTACAACGTAGTTAACAAAATGTCTTTTCATAAGAGTGAATAAAGATAAATCCGTTTCAGAAGCAAAAAAGGTTTGCTTCGTTTTCTGCGCCATGTCGAGGTCCGGTTTGTGAACAGGTTAATCATGTCATCATGTTAATGATCCTCCTTAAAAAAAAAAATGTCGGTAAATACCGTAATTGCTTGATGGGTTAGTTTTAGTGTGTTTATTAATTTTTTTAAGGCAAATCATTTCAACGTGACGCTTGCATCCTTCCATTTTTCTGTATGTGGCCCTCAGAGGATAAGGTTTGTACACCCCTAAGGTAAGAACCTTTTACACCACACTAACATCTAGCAAAATGGTCATTTACTACACCCTTACCAAGTCCAATTGAGTCACATTGTCAACATATAAAATCATATTTACATTGATTAAGGTGTGTTCAAAAGACCTCGAAGGACAAACAGTTAGTGTACAAAATGGCAATGGTGTGCATATTACAGCACTTCCTCATCTCTTTTTTTTTTGCAGGTGTTTGTGAACCAAGGTTGTTTTGACAGCTGTTAAAATTTCTGCTTTCAATGTTTTGAATGTAAATGTGTTGATAGTAATCCTGTTTGGAGACATAGGTTTTACAAACGAAATCTAAAAAGAAGTTTTCACAAAAAGTATATGGCTCCCTACAGAAGCATATTGCTGCCACACCAGAAAGAAAAAACTTCAGTATCAAGTTTTAACGTGATAAATTTCACATTTCAACGTGATAACACTTCAAACCTATTTTGAGTTTTTTCTCTCTATAGCGTGAAGCGGCGTCTCTCCGCGCTGAACCTCCTCATCAACGCATCCTTCCAATGAGATTTCAATTTTTGAGGCAGGTCCTTTTCAAAAGCAAGATGAATCAGCTGGGCCTTGTGTCTGTGCAGCATGCTATGCGCTGTCTGTGCTGGTGAAAAAGAGTTTTCACACAATGTCGTGGAAGCTTCTAAAGTGTGCAGGCTGTGACAACAATCGGCACAGCTTGCAGTGCGCATTTGAATGTGATAAGTATGTTAGTTATTGTCCATTTTCGATCTTTAAGGGGAAACTTCTCCACCAGGAACACTCGATGAGCCACAGTTTCTTCCGATTCAACCACGTCAGTCCTAGCTAATACAACTAGAGGTGGATGAGTTTTTACACTTGCGTATATCCATCATCAACATCTTGGTGGGCGGGCATGTGCCCCTGTGGCCCGCCCATGGCAACGGGTGTGAGCACAGTCGATTAGTAGTTGGAATGTCTGCCTTACAGTTCTGGGGTTCTGGATTTGAATCTCGGCACTGGCCTTCCTGTGTGGAGTTTATATGTTCACCCTTAAATTGTCCCTAGATGTAAATGTGAGCGTGAATGATTTTCTACACTGTATGTGCCGTGGGATTGACCGCTGACCAGTCCAGGGTGTACCCCTAGAGTTGCCAATGAACCTAACAGGCATGTCAATATCTATCTATCTATCTATCTATATCTATATATATATATATATATAGATATATATATATACACACTGCGGGCCGCAAAGTGCCCTGGGACCATAATTTGGACACCATTGATCTAGATTAAGCTCAGTCACTTCACTCAGGCACCGCGCTGCCGCCTGCAACAGTTTTCCGGTTACGACGTGTATTTTCCACATTAGCGATTGCATCTTATCTGGAGTTACACTTCTGTTGCTACAGTCAACACACAAAGAAAGCAGCACTTCACGAGGTAAACGCAACCTGATTTGCTTGACAAAATCTGTCATTTCCAATCGACAAACAGCACCGCGATTAGATTCCATTGTGATGTCATGACTGTGTGCCATAATTACCGGAGTAAGGCTAACAATGTAGCGTTACGTCGTCGCCGCTATTACCGGAATTATTTGTCAAGCTTAGCCTGCAAAAAAAACAAAAAAAAAACAAACAATAAAACACATCTCCCACTCTGCATTGCAGGGCTTTTGTATCGTGCAGCACCTAATAAAGTGTCAAGTGTGTGACACCATCCATCCATTTTCTGAACCGCTTCTCCTCACTAGGGTTGCGGGCGTGCTGGAGCCTATCCCAGCTACACCCTGAACTGGTTGCCAGCCAATCGCAGGGCACATACAAACAAACAACCATTCACACTCACATTCACACCTACAGGCAATTAACCTACCATGCATGTTTTTTTGGGATGTGGGAGGAAACAGGAGTGCCCGGACAAAAACCCACGCACGCACGGGGAGAACATGCAAACTCCACACATGCGGGGCCGGGCATTGAACCCCGGTCCTCATAACTGTGAGGCAGACGCTCTAACCAGTCGGTCACCGTGCCGCAGTGTGTGACACCATGAATTAAAAATCACCTTTTGCTTGTTCAGACAAAGTTTATTATAATTTACCAGTGTCACAGTTATGATTGCCTAAATTGCACGTTTGCATCAAAGAAGGTACATGGTCCAAATTCCAGCTCTTAAATCGGTATGAGGAGTCCTTCAAAGAAAACAGTCTTAAAAATTGACATCGCTCAAGATGAATTGAGCCACTCAGAACTAGTGGGCTAACAGTGACAGTGTGAATGTGAGTGCAAATGGCTGTCTGTGTCCATGTGCCCTGCGACTGACCGGCGACAAGTTCAGGGTGTAGTCCGCCTTTCACCCGAAGTCAGCTGGGATAGGCTCCAGTGCCCTGTGACCCTAACCAGGATAAGTGGTGTTGAAAAGCTTGAGAACCAGCGATTTAAGTGATTTATTGATTGAACAGGTCTGTAGGCTTGGGTGTGGTCGGAATTTAACAAGCGGGGGCTCATTACTTTTGCACACAGGGCCAGGTAGCGTTGATTTTTTTTTTTTTTTTTTCCCACTTAAGAAATAAAATTACCATTTCAAAAACATTTTATGTTTACTTGTGTTATCTTCGTCTGATATTTTCTTTTGTTTAATGTCCTTAAATATTTAAGTGCAGAAACTATGCAAAAATATACGAATTTGAGAAGGGCGCCAATACTTCACGGCACTATATAGTTGCATTGTTACATCCATCCCAGGTGGGCTAGTGAAGCTGTATTCTGTGAGGGAAAAAAGGTTTTTATTCTGATGCAATTATAATGAGCCAAAAAAGTCTGAATTAAGCATTATCAAAATGTTGGCTCACTTCCCCTGTCAACTGTAATCCCCCTGCAAATCATAACTAGGCATGCTAGTTAATCAACATCTTTCCACTTTTTTTTCCCATGGCCGCACTCCAGCCACCAGCCTCCAGGGCCCGGGGTCGGCCAAGGTGATGGGCTGATGAAGTCATTCCGGGATGCGCGCCCAAAGCGCTCCGGCTCCGACTTCATATGCTACCTCATTAAGAAAACCATACGCATCGGTCTGGAGGAGGACTAGATAAATATGAACGATGACAGATCCAGGAAGTGGTGGAAGTGCCTTGTATGTACTACAAAATGTTAAAACCTTCAGGCTTCAAGTTGCTGAGTCAAATTACAAAAATGTAAGCCGGAACAGACCCCTACCTTCAAATATTTAACATTTGAGTAATAGTGCTCAAGAAATGTAACCTTTCCGAGAAGATTATTATTTTCCCAAACGCTTAAAAATACTCTCTCTTTTAAAAGAGACATATTGTGCAATTTTTGCACAATTTAAAACAGCTCCCAGGTGTCTTAATACAAGGTTTTTCAAATGTTTCCGTTAAAATAACATATATTATAAAATTAAAACCCCTTGGCAGTGGTAAACATTAAAGGCAAATAATATATCAATCTAAAATTATTTATTTATTATTACAAATAAATTATCAATAAATGTAAATAATGTGCTCTTTTGAATATCTCTGTTTTTTAGTTAAAGGTGACCCAAAGATTATGGGTTTAATAATTTATAGACCTCCAAGATATAATAGAAATTTTATGTAGGATTTTTCAGAACTGCTGCCAGTTATTTGTACTGATGACAACTATTTTGACATAACGGGAGACTTTAACATTCATGTTGACAATAACATGGAAAAAATCAATCTAAAGAATTCTCTGCTATGCTAAACACATTTGACATATTAAGACCCAAACTCAAGGTCACATCTTAGACCTGGTCATCTCTAAGGATGTTGAAATTCCATCAATTAACATTAAGGATATGGCTATTTCTGACCATTTTTGTGTATTCTTTGAATTACAGATTCTTCCAAAAGTTCAGACAACTTCTATGTCTTTTAAGAAAAGGTACTAAGTTTATGGAGTCCATTGCTGTGCCACAAACTGTGAATGCTGAGACAGTTGATGAACTTTTGGATAATTTCACCTGTAAAATCGAAAATGGCATGAATGCTGTCGCTACTATTAAAACTAAGACAATCTTGAGGCGACCTAGAACACAGTGGAGGAGCACAATGATGGTAAAGACCTCTCAATCAAAGTGTAGGAAATCAGAACGTAAGTGGACGTAACTAAACTCCAAATTGACTATGACCTCTACAGACAATCCATCCATCCATCCATTTTCTGAGCCGCTTCTCCTCACTAGGGTCGCGGGCGTGCTGGAGCCTATCCCAGCTGTCATTGGGCAGGAGGTGGGGTACACCCTGGACTGGTTGCCAGCCAATCGCAGGGCACATACAAACAAACAACCATTTGCACTCACAATTTAGAGTCTCCAATTAATGCATGTTTTTGGGATGTGGAAGGAAACCGGAGTGCGCGGAGAAAACCCACGCAGGCACGGGGAGAACATGCAAACTCCACACAGGCGGGGCCGGGGATTGAACCCGAGTCCTCAGAACTGTGAGGCTGACGCTCTCACCAGTCGTCCACCGTGCCGCAACTCAGCAATTTATTGAATTTAAATTTACTTTTTGACAAATTTCAATCAGGTTTCCGAACTCATCCCAGTGCCGAAACCGCTCTTATCAAAGTGCTAAATGATATAAGGTTGAATACTGACTCGGGAAAGGTGTCGATTCTGGTCTTGTTGGACGTCAGTGCACCTTTTGATGCGGTAGATCATAATATACTACTGAACAGGTTGGAAACGTGAGTAGGACTAAATGGAACAGGCCTTAAATGGTTCAGTCCTACCTGGAGTAATGAGTTATTTTGTAACCATTGGAAGTTGACACAAATAGAGAGTTGCTGGATTCAAGAGCAGTCGGAGGCAGATGTGAAAGGATGAATTTATTGATGAAAGGTAATGGCGGTGGTCCTAGGTGGGTTGGCAGGCGGGGGTGTGGACAGGTGGCAGGCAGTGGTGAGGACAGGCGGCCGGCTTGGCGGCAGGAATTAAGTGGATCAGGAACACGGGGGGAAAACACACTGGAACAAGGAGACACAGGAGTCAAAAAAGGAACGAGGAATAGGGTGACTTACGGGAGGTAAATGGGCCGTGGTACCACTGTAAGTAACTGCAATACTTTGGCGAGGAGTTCCTGGAACATTAAACAGTTGCAGCTGATTCAGAATGCTGCAGCTCGGGTTCTGACCAGAACAAAGAAGTCAGAGCATATTACTCCAAATCTAAAGTCTTTACACTGGCTTCCAGTCAGCTTTAGAATAGATTTTAAAGTTCTGCTACTGGTCTATAAATCACTAAACAGTTTAGGTCATGAATACATGAAAGAAATGGTAATGGAGTATAAACCCAGTAGGGCTCTGAGATCGACAGACTCAGGTCAAATAGTGGAGCACAGAGTCCAAAGCAAATATGGTGAAGCAGCATTTAGCTATTATGCTGCACTCAAATGGAATAAGTTGCCGACAGAAGTGACGTCAGCCACAAGAGTGCATGTTTAGAAGTCTAGGTTAAAAACTCTTCTTTTGTTGAACTAGACTTGTTTGCTTAGCTAGCTAAGTTTGCTTCTGCCATGGACAGTAACTATGCCTCATATTAGTGGCATAGCGTTAGCATTTCAATTAACAACGGCATAGCATTATTTTATGGATAATACAAGTACATTCATTGTGGAGTTTGAGGAATTCAACTGAATTGGGTTAATATAATACTGTACATGTAATACACAAATATAATACTGAACGACAACAATTTAGAGGGGTTGGAAATCTTTTCAGTGTACACTTTACATTAAACCCCTGCCCATTAGTTATTTTTAAGCTCTGTTTTTTCCCTGTGGAACCTATCCTCAGCTATTTGCTGAAAAACTCAAATATTCCTGTTTTTTTGTACACTTTTTTGAAACACCTTAAGGTGCCACAAGATGGAACCAAACCTAAGGCTAAATATGAAAGTAGTAATTTGTTTGAAGGAAGTATGTTGAAGTGGTGAATCTCGACTA
Source organism: Phyllopteryx taeniolatus (assembly GCF_024500385.1). NCBI lineage: Eukaryota > Metazoa > Chordata > Actinopteri > Syngnathiformes > Syngnathidae > Phyllopteryx > Phyllopteryx taeniolatus. Next base: position 24,462,285 of record NC_084504.1, read on the forward strand.
TGAGCCAATTTTTTTGTATGTCAGGGAGATATTAAGTTTAGCCTGGGTTGTTAAGGAGAGTCTTTGCCTCATGTATAAGTGCACTTTTGGTGAATTTATTTTTGTAGGTTAATGTTGTAAGGGCAGTTGGAAATTAGTGTTTTGGGACCATAGTTTGTGGGATATATATGGTTAAAATTATTAATATTGGCATTTATGAACATTTTCGGTGTCAATTACTCACAGATTTTCGCTTGGGTTACTGTCCCCTGTGAATAGCAGGGGTGTATTGTAATCATGTGTCTTCTATTAGCTCACACAGATGCTCGCAATATAATCTCCCAGCACATTTTTATAGGCATATCTTTACAACCGCCACACTATGCTTTTTTTTTTTTTCTTTCTTAATGTGGACGGCCTTTTCCCACATTTGCCCGAAGCGCAACCTGATGGCCTCCCGCTGCGTTACCGTGACAATAACAGCATGTATCGCACAGATATCCTGCGAAGCGGATGTAACTCCTGAGAGTGTTACGTCCCACTGAGATGGGTCTGATTTGGGGGAAGCATTAGAGGACATGCAGACAAACTTTTTAACACCAGTTTTCCACTGGCTAAATTAATGTATTATATTATAAAGTTCACAGTAAAATACGATTTTAAAAACTATCTACCTTTGAATCTAATCCTATCCAAGCTCAATGATGACCCTAGTGACCATAAGTGGAATTGGAAAAGGATGGACGGATGGATGGCTGGATGACTTTTTCAATCGATGTATCACATTGATAAATTACTTTATTTTCCTGCTCATTCATTTTAAAATGTGAAAATTTATGTGGTCATGCATGTCATCATCTAAGGCCTCCAAATTGACTAGTAGTTACTGTAACTATTGACATTTAACTATTAACAAATATTGATTGCTATTAATATGATATAGGATTATCTAGACCAGGGATTCTCTTTTATTAAAAATAATGAATGAATGAATGAATAAATACTGAACTGGTTGCCTTTCAATCGCAGGGCACATATACACACACAACCATCCGGACTCACATTCACACCTACAGGCAATTTAGAGTCTTCAATCAACCGACCATGCATGTTTTTGGGATGTGGGAGGAAACCGGAGCAAACCCGGAGAAAACCCACGCAGGGAAGGGGAGAACAGGCAAACTCCACACAGGCGGGGACGGGATTTGAACCCGGGTCCTCAGCACTGTCAGGCTGATGTGCTAACCAGTCGTTCACCCTGTCGTCTTAACTTTATACAGTGGGAGGAAAAATTATTATTATTATTAAAAATGTATGTTTTATTACTGTGGTGCTGTTCCACGTAGGCCCTGCATGTGGCGCTAGTGTAGATTACAAGGCAACTAGGTGCCACCTCCCAAACAAACAAAGAAGAAAATCTTTAACTGTGTTGCTAAAACTACCTAATGCTATCGAAACTGTTAAACTATGTGTAAAAGTACAGAAAATATTTCCAAAATGATAAATTTTTTTGGGTTCTTATTCAGCTTTTTAATATTTTCTGTCTGTTGTGTTACAGTATGCGTGTGTGTTCTACATGCTATTTGTTAATAGGGGCAATATAGTGAATTTAGCCACAGTGCTAATTCATGTGAAACAGTAGGACTCACCTTTGACAGAGGTGAAAAGTAGACGTTTTCATTTCTAACGTCTGTACGGCTGTCGTCTTCTCTCTGGGGTGGGTTAGGCGTGTTTAATGTAAACGTTAGCCCCCTCCCTATACCATAGCTTACATGCAACAAGCGTTTTAACCGCTGGGTGATCATCGCCATGCCCCCCGCCCCCTCCCAGCTTGGGTGGTCGCCCTCCCCACCGTCCCCTCCTTTACTTAAGCGAGCTGTTGCTAAGCAGCTAATAATAGTCATGTTTGCTGAGTAATTTTTGCCCTTCTGGAACCAATCAGAAGCGAGCAAACCGTGCGGTGTGACAGCGGCGAGAGAGGCGGGATCTCGTGTGTGTGTGTGAGTGTTTTTTTTTTTTTTCGGGCCCCCTCACCCTCCTCCGTCTCCCTCCCTTTCTACCCCTCCTCCTCGGCCTCATCTAGCTCTTTTTCTGCTCTTCTATTCAAAGTCAGAGTTGGCCGTGACGCGCGGCCCTGCAGGGGAAGAAGAGCAGCAGCAACAGCAGCAACAGCACACATCTCCGCACAATGCAGCCAGGAGCGTCCAGCGATCTGGCGTGCGGCTCGTTCTGAGAGACGTGTATATATATATATATATATATATATGTTTGTTGTTGTCGTTGTGCTTAACGGGCTCGGGAACCCCGGTGCAAAAGGCGGCGGAGACCCTACCGGATCACGCGATGTGTGGATGGACGGCGCGCACTACTTTGACTCTTCGCCCTCTCCAAGCGGACTATGAGGTCCCCCCTCCGAGTGAAACTTTGTCGGATCGCGAGTGGGAATCGGTAAGCAGCGCGCAGTCCCCGCAACATGGCCTCGGCTGCTAGTGCGCCCCCCGAGCCTGGGACAGGAGAGCCCGACCGGCCGAGGCTAACGCGGAGGACCCGGAGGGACTCGAGCCGCGAGCCTCCGCAGCCGCCGCCGCCGCCGCCGCCTCCACCGCCGGATTTGGACTACCTGCAGCGGCCGAGCTATTGCGACGCGGGCTTCGCTTTGGAACAGATCTCCCAGGTACTTCTACACGTTTAGATAGACAAAACACCCAGGTCCACCGGCTTGTTGCGTACAGCCACGAGTTTGCTTGTACTCCTTCCCCTTGTTTTCCAAACACACAACGGTCTGTCGTCATATCACGAGCCTGCGTGTTGTGCACCAGCGTGGAAGTAAGTCCATGTGGCTTTCTCCCGCAGCACTATTTGGACCACATGCAAAGCAAGGCGATGAACCTTTCTCTGCACTGAACCCACTTTTATTGCACATTGCCGATGACGGGTCCGGTGCAAGCTTTTGCTCTCCAAATAGGATGTTATTTGTTGATGTTATCTTAAAACGCATCCTCCATTTGCATCATGTAGACCTTGACAGCTTTTATTTGCGCCCCCCCCCCCCCCCCCACTCCAACCCAACCCCATCCAAGCCGGAGGTCCAGCTGCAAGCGTTCTTTTGGACTCCTACTTACTGTCACTCGTCGTTTTTGTTACTCTTTGGAATTGTGCCTGCGGTCTGTGCCAGCATGTGTGTGTTACTTGCTGCTTTAAAGCTCATATTGGACAGAAATTGCGATTTACTCTGTTTGAATTTGCTGTCAAAGACTTAAATACAGTGGAACCCCCCAAAGCTGAACTCCCCAAAAATAGACTTTAACCAGAACTTATGCCGCAAAAGTCAAACAGTAAAGTGTTAATGAGCATCTAAGGATTAACCGCACACTTGTGTTGAGCTTTTTAGTTGTGTATTGTGTAGTTGTTTTGCCTGTTTCGTGATGCCACCAAGGAAGGGTACCAGTGATGATAACCACAGAACAGGAAATTGAATTTATACTGACAGGGAAGCACCTGACTGCTCATTTTGAGCAATACAATCAAATGTCAGTTATTTATACAAAGTACCTTTACCAAGCAGATGCTAAATAAACTCATTATACACTATGCAACTTTTATTAAGCAATATCTTTCAACGTGCACTAAGATGATTGTGTCACTCTGCAAACACCAGGCCTTAACTCTCCATTTCAGTCTTCAAAGAGCGAGTAGCTTTATTTTGCTTTAGCTTTATTTTTACTGTCGTTGACTTCTGTTTACACTTGTATGACGGTTTTTATGATGATGAATAGTATTGCCTTTAGACAATTGGAAATTTGAACAACTTGGAAGTCAACCAGTGTCACAGAACAGTTTTGGGGTTCACCTGTATAGGGGGTCCTTAACTCGAGACTTGGCAGTCGAACTATTTTGAAACCGACCTAAAATTCCACGGAAAATAGGGCCCAAAAGTGGAACAAGAGTCCTGAACCAGTTTGAGCCCCTCGAGATGGACAGTATTAATCCTAAGGGATTCTCTCAACTCATAGAACACAATCAACGGCGAAGTCAGTCAAACTTGTGCATGACTTACCTGTGCAGGTAATTGCATTGTTTCCATGTTGAATTGGACCATAATGTTTGTTCTTTGGTGCCCTTCTTTTTTTTTTTCTTTAGGGCAAGGCAACCGGGAGAAAAGCGCCGCTATGGCTGAGAGCAAAGTTCCAGAGACTTTTATTCAGGCTGGGCTGCTACATACAAAAGAACTGTGGAAAGTTTTTGGTGGTGGGCCTCATGATTTTCGGCGCATTCGCGGTGGGCTTACGGGCAGCTAATTTGGAGACGGATGTGGAGAAGCTTTGGGTAGAAGGTAAGACGCTCTTGCTTTTGTCTTTTCGAGAGTTTTTTGCAAGTTGAGGGATATGGCGGATCGTACCAAATAAAACCATACTGGGGGAGTGGGGGGGGGGGGGGGGGGGTTATTGTTGTTGAGTCCAACGTTTGGAATAAATGCAATCATCAGAACGTCCTCCCTGCTTCTGCAAAGACACCAAAGTTGTAATTAAGTTCATCAGCAGATTTTGGGGTAGAGGATTTTTTTTTTCTCCGTTTTTACCAAAGCCGCCATTTTGTGTGAGAGTGTGTGTGTCTCTGAGTGTGTGTGCCTGCCCCCAGCAGTTGAATGCTCACAGACTGTGTGTGTGGTCCCGTTTTGGACAGCTCTCAACTTTCCAAAAAGATTTGCCTCCGGCTTCAAGGGGAAGGGAGGGGGGAAATAAGAGCGAGAGGGAGAAGCTGCATGAGTGAGGACAGGAACTCCTGTTTGTGAGGCGGATCATAAAGCTCTCGCTTGTTGTTACCCGAAGAGAAAATATACACAATGAAAGATTTAGTGGTGGGTGGGGGGGGGGGGGGGTTGTGCATGGGTGGTGTTTGTTGGAGAGGAGGTGGAGGGGAGTGTGGGGGGGGGGTCAGCGGCTGTGCCTTTTTTTTCTTTCTTTCTCTTTCCTTTGATCCACATTCCAGCACAGTCGTCTGACCCATTCATGAATGGTAGCGTACATTTTTTTCTACCCCATATACATTAAACAACAAGGGTTTTGAAATGATGATGACAAAAACATTGGAGCTTTGGACTTGCAGTTGGCGATTCTGCAGCATTGGTTGCGTTACTTTAAAGGTCCTAGAAACTATAGTGCAGTCAAGTTCGTGACTCGTAGTGTTTCTCTAACTTTTTAGGAAGACCACACAAAACCTGCCGACTGCCTTTAAATATCCCAAAACAATAGGCCTGCCTACCACTACTAACAGTGTACAGGATGGTATCAAATCTTCACAGGTTGGCAGTCAAACAATTCAGAAATCGACCTTAATGCCAAGGAAAATCAGGTCCAAAAGTAGAACAAGTGTCCTTTATCAGATCAAAAAGGGAAAAAAGGGGTATGGTTATAGGGGCTCCTCGAGACGATCTAGACTGGTAGAAAGGGCACGCAATTAACTATTTTGCGCAGACAAGAAGGTACGCTCACCTCTGTATTTAATGTTTTTCATTTTTATTGTTTATATTTGTGGACTCAAGGTGTTTTCAGTACAAATACTGACTGTAATTGTGACTTCACTACTGCGTTAGCATAGGTTAGTGACAGACTATGGCCTATGGCGTGTTCCAACTTACTGTATGTACAAAGGCGGGTGATGGAACTCCATCGAAAACCGAGGAGCCCGTGCATAGTGATGACCATTTAACTTCATTTCCTTGATCCACTGTTGAGAATTAACTACACCTTGCTAGCTTTGTTAGCTTTCCCGCCGAAGCTTGCTGCACCACAGACAGAAATGACAGTAGGCCTATAGCAGTTTAGGTAGAGCTGACCATTTTTTCAAGTATAAAATGCTAGGTTAAATTTGAAATCAGAGTGTCACTTGTGCTGGTGTCCCAAGTACATTGTGTAACCATAATTAAGCCTTGTGAACAGCAAACATACATCCAAAATATTATAAAATCATAAAATGTATGATTGAAGTCAACATAGTGTTGCCAGGAAAGTGGTGGAATTTTGTGTCCTGCAAAGTGATTTGTCAGTGTGCGTTTTTGGGGAGGCTCCTAGTGTATTGTCAATTAAGCGTGCTGCTTTGTTGTTAGCATTGTTTTTAGCATTAGCATTCCAAGTCCACAGATGACACACACTAAAGATAGCTACAGGACTTCAAGTGGAACAGCAATGACTGCAATGTGGTGTTTACTTCAGTCGTTAGCTTTGATTTAACGTAGTATGAGATCAACTCATACAAGTCTAAAGTCTTCATCTTCAGTTGTTTTGCTGTGTTTGATATTTTGATCATCAGTTACATACACTAAAACTACTGCTAGATGTCTACATTATCAACATGTACTGTACACATGCACACAAAGACCAGGACTCAGTGGTTTCCTAGGTCCTGTACGTGAGGGGTTCCAGATGTTGGTTGGGAGAGATGTGTTTGTTTAGATTAGACTACACAGCTGAGGGATAGATTAGTTCTGCCTGGACCGTGGAACGCGTGCATTGGCGCGATGGGGGTGGGGGGTGGGGGGGTTGTCCTGGCCAAGTCGTCCGAGAGTAAAGAGAGTGGGAATGAGCGTATAAAGCGGCTGTTTATGTTTCATTTGGAGCTGCCCTCCGCAGCCGACCCGTGATCGACCCCGCCTGGAAGCTGTGTGGGCCCGTGGACGCACATGCACCCGCCTCAACCTAGAGGGACTACTTTTTTATTTTTTTCATTTTTTTCCCCCTCCAAAAGCCACTGATGTCATACAGCGTCATTGTTGCCAGAATTATTGTATATGTACGATACATTTTTCCCTCTGTACAATCAATGATTCCTCCAATGTACGATTATTTGAGCCTCATGTGTCATTAGTGTAGCTTTTCTCTTGCACAGTGCGGGCTCAGATCAGCTCTACATGGCTGGTTTGAGGGCGGTCTGTTTGCCAAGTGAAAAGAAGTACAGGGGGTCCTCAAATCTGCAGTTTACTGTCCTGACTTAAGTGCTTTTAAGGTTTCGAACGGCACACAGTGAACAAGACATGCAAACAACAACAGTGCAGAATGAGGGCCTCCAGTACTTATTTATCAGCATGTGGTAATTTTATTGAAGACTAGGGCCACCGCATCCATGTGGAGACAGTGGCATACAGTATACCTCTGGCATGTCCAGAGCTAAGGGATAGCAAACGCTAACACTAGCCTGTATGTTGTTTTTTATGTACTAATTCAATATAATTACCAATCACAAAATGGGGAAAAAGACCTTTCAGTGTCTACTGACAATGATTCCTGAGCACAAATCTTCAGAAATACATTCTCAATGACCACAAAAACTGTAATTTACAGCTAATCCAGTTCAAAGTACTCCATAGATCACACATTATGCAATAAAGCATGTGTAAAATGGACTATTCAAAATCAATGTCAATCATATGCACTCATTGTACTGTAACTGTTGGGTGGGGAGGCACTGCCTCCCTTTTCTCTGTGGTCTGCCAGCTGGTCAGGCTGGGCCGGGCCTGCAGAGTCTAGCCTCTTACTTCATACACTCTGCACATTTTTATTACTCACACTGTACATATTTCGCTCGCACATTGGGCACATTCACATCTCATTCAGGGTCCCCTGGGGGATTGGTATGAGGCATGATGAGGCGAACTCCGGGCTGGGAATTGAGCGTGGGGGGGCGGTGGTCTGGTACCCATGCCCCTCCCTTTGGGACCGGTCGGGGCACTACGGTCTGGCTAGGGGACCGCCCTGGGTCCTGGGGAGTGGATGGCGTGCGTCCCCCTGGCTGGGTTCCCCGCGGCATGGGCTTGCTAGCTTGCGGGTGGAGGGGGCCGGTCCCACCCTTCCTCAATGTGCCATCTCAGCAACTCCGTACACCAGTTGACTAACATGCATGTGATATGGTGTTCATTCACTCATAAGTTCCATAGATACGCCAAACGCTTTAATTGCTTGTGCCGGGACCACTTATAATAACACAAGTTATATTCAGATATCAATTCATAGGTTCTTGCAGGTGTTAGATAAAAAGCATCCCACCGCACCGCTCATCAGTAGCACTGCTTTGCTCATTTCCCACATCCTGTCCTGTCCTGCCCTTTCTGTCCTCTCTCATCTTGTGGTATTGGTCATTTGTTGCATGTCCTCATCCATAAAATTAGCATTTCTGTGTAAAAATTCTAAGAAATGAATATTTTGAAAGAATAACGAGTTTTTATATAAACAAAGTGCACAAAAGTCGACTCTGAAATAGCTTTAACATTGACTTGTAAAGGTATCTTTTAATTATTTACAAAGTATCTGTAAGTCACAGTAATTGAACATCTTATTTTTATTTTTTTTAAACTCGAGATGATCTCCTCACTCAGAGCAGTGTTTATCAGCAATCTGCCACAGGAAGTTGTGTTTATTAGACAAAGCGACAAAGAGTGATGTGGATGGAGAGACGTGCTTACACAAAGAGGTGAATGTGTCAAACCTCAGAGCCAAATATATTGCAGAGGATTTTTTCTTCTTTTTTCTTCGATTCCACCCTTTCCCCCCGCCTCACCAGTGTGGATAAATGCCATGTTTATGCCAACTGTGGCACTCACAGGATGTCATTTGCTGGAACAGGAAGTTGTAGTATTGTTGTTTGCCCTCGACCTCCAGCTGACTTGGCTTTCTGCTCAAGTTGCATGTGTGGATTTTCTGATTATCCACTATTAATCCACGATGTTGCAGCAGGGAGTAGGAGTAAGACCCCCTCTTCTTTTTTCTTTTTTTTAAGAGCTCCACCCGGCTGCAAAATGGAAAACGGAGCCATCCCTCAGCATTTTGGGTCCAGGCAAACACAGGCCAAATTGTAAAGAAAATAGTGGCACCACCTGCCTCTAATTAAAACAGTATCGCATAAACATTGGCCTTCCTCTAGTATCGGCCGTCACGTCTTCGAGGACTGCCCAGGACATGGCTCGGGCTGGGCAACGTCGTTGGAGTGGGGGGTAAAGTAGAGAGGGGTTACGGCGAGGAGAGAATTTGCAAATGGACCTTTTGAAGCGAGAGCTTCCCACACAGGTTGGAGTTGAAACTGAGGGTGAACCCACATTGTGGTTAGCATGTAGCTTTAGCATGGTCTCCAAAGATGAACTGCTAACACAATCTATTACCGGATCTCTGGTTTGTTTGGGTCTCAAAAGCATCTTAGCCAACTACGCTAACGAGGCTAGCTACGTGGTTGCAACGTTTGTATTGACCGATTGCCTTTGAATTAGATAGTAGACGTAGAGCTAACAATTGACCAACTGTACAGCAAAAAGGAACAACATTTTTGGGAATAGATGTAAAGAAAATGATTTCTAAAAAGCCAAATGTGTAGTGTAAAGTTATTTTGTATTCATATGACCATGACCTACAACTTGATGGGCTGGACAAGGGCATGAGGCTTTGGATTGTATTTTTATTTCTAAGCTATAGGTATGGGGCAGGGAGGGGGGTGTAGTGTAGAGGCCAGGGGCCACAGAGGTAGACCCTTGGGATCCTGAGGTCATCTCGTAGAGGCCCCTGCTATTTAAAAGCTCACCTGATACTCACCCTGTGGCCTGGGTGCAGATTGAAGACTCACAGCAGAGGGAAGGAGGCTGGAGGACAGTATGGAAAGATTGAAGGAGAGGGTGGTGGTGGTCTTGGGGGGGATCTTGAAATGCAGTAGACATTGCAGCTGTCACCCTTCATTGTTTGTGTCCTGCATGTAAGTGTGTGTATCAGAATCAGAATCAGAATCATCTTTATTTGCCAAGTTGTATATTATATATTATACCAGTTGTAGAATGTGAGGTCATTTGCTGTATCATTACAGGGGGTCCTCGGTTTACTATTTTGCTGAATACGTCAACGCAAGGCACAAGAAGTCGTGCTTAGTTATTGCTGTACTGTTTTTTAATGGATTGTTTTATATATATATATATATATATATATATATATATGGCTAAGAAGTGTTTTTCATACATTTACTATAACCTTGACTTGTGATCAGTGTGATAGACGCTTTCCGACTTGCGTACAAATTTGTCACCACCATAGGAACAGAACTTGGTCGGAAGCAAAGGCCTCCTGTATGTATTCTAGAAGACTAATGTTTGTCCTCCAGCAGAGGGCACTGAATATTAGTCTATAATATTAATAGAGCTTTATTTTGCATAAAGCATTTATTAAAAAATATTGTTAGCAGCTTCAATAAAGGATGCATTATGATTGAGAAACGTTTGGCAAACACAGTACGTTCGGAGACACAAGTCCAATTATGGTCAGATTTAGCAACAATTTTCCCATAGTCAAACTGTCCACCTTGTGATGCATGGGTGGCGAGAGTGGGGCTTGCTGAAAGCAATTATAGTGAATCCCCACGTATTTGTGGTTTTTCATTCACATATTGTCAGATTTTTTTGATGGGGGGTGGGGGGGACTATAGATCGCAAAGACTGTAACTTTTCTTAACATGGCATAAGTGTTAACTACAAAATGAAGTGAGGAAAGAGAAATACAAGACTTCTACTTGAGAACATCACAAGGTATAGTATAAAACTGACAGGACAACTTTAGTAACACTTTATCACACCATTGCTTACTTCTTTTTACTCGAAGTGCCGCGCCGCCTCCTTCTTCGGAGTTTGAAACGTGGCTGGCTCGACGGGAGCCAAGCTGTGCAGAGCGGGCAACGGGGCTTAAAACTCAGTAATTCACTCACAGGGTGGCCGCCTACTTTGTGGTTTTGTGACGGGAACATAGCTGACCCGGCTGGAGCAGGCGGCCAACAGCGGTCGTGCAACTCAATGCTTGCTGGACGAGGGCCACCTCCATCGCCGCCCAAGGTGTCTTTTATCAACTGTTTTGCAGAGTGTAATTTGTAGTATCTCAATACGGCTGACATGGATATACTTCGTAGGTATACAGTATGTCAGGCTTGTCAAGTGGTATCGTTGTGGTACTATGCGAGCATTTATACGTGTATGAGCTCTGTACAGACTGAGAGTATTGGCACCGATACCGATAGCATCTCTTGTTTAATGCATTAAGTGTTTTTTTAATTATTATTTTATTTATTTATTTATTTTTTGTCTGCATTTGAGATCCCTTGTTATGTTTGTGCTCCTTGAATCCACCTCGTGCACCGTCAAAAGTGAAAGTGAATGTATGTTTCTGCTTTTCTTCCAATGCATCTACTAATGATAGCCGGTGTCGTCTACTTTTCTGTTACAATTTGTCTCTATTCCCTAACATTTAATATTGTGTGTAAATTAGGGGTGCGACGATTTGTTTTAGCAGTTATTAGAATAATATTATGATTCGCGGTTCCCAATTTGATTCAAGGACGATATTGATTCATTTCGAACGATACGATTCAATGCCTTGAAATCGATTCATTTACATTTTATCCAAAAATTCAAACACTGTGTAATTAATACTGTATACTGGACAGTGCAGGGGAACTTTCCTGTTGTTTCTTGTAAGGGATTCAGATAAAATTAATCATGTATATTCAGAGCTGCCAAATATTACGGAATGTCTGTATTTTGTTACAAAAATCACTGAACGTTGACTCGTGACAGCTGTAACACTGATTGTTCCGGATATTGGGGAGGAAAAAATCCAGCATCTGACAATACCGGCGCGTCTACATTGAACAGCTGCTTGGTGCACACAATTTTATTACGCTGCCCGGCTGCCAAACCATGGGGGCAAAAGTTCTGTTTGCGTCCGGTGTCAATGCATTGAAAGTCACTGATCATCATCCATGGTTGCGAAGAAGCTACACTGCTTACCATTCTTCTTACAGAAGTGTCACGAAGGGAGCACGAGGAGTGGATGGGCGAAGACGACGTCAAAGCCATGCTAATTGCTAAGCTATTGTTACAAGCAGTCGAAAAACATCGAAATAAGTGATTTGGTGAAACAATACACTTGTGAAATAGGTCTGGCTGGAACAGGGTTTTCGCGGAGAGAACCCAGCTTTTAAGACCAAAATAACAGGGCAATTAATCCGTTTTTATATAAGTATAAAATAATACACATCCACACAAGACGCCGTGTCCGAACCGGAAATTAATTAGTACGTCACTGCACTGTCACTTCAGAATGTGGGCAGGTTAAAAGTATTATTATTATTATTAATAAATATTTGGAAGATAAGATAAGATAACCTATATTAGTCCCACAAAGGAGAAATTGGCATTGTTTAAGCATCAATTGTGGATATAGTAAATATAAATGTGAAATATAAATAGCATGCAAGAGAAGACGTACGTGTACAAGAAGAAATGTAATTACAAGTACATTGCACAAAATAGAAACCAAAAATATTGTCCATGAACTATCCAATTAAGTCTGTTATTTGTTTGTTTGCAAAATAGAGTGCTGAGGTTAAATTTTGACGTTTGAGATCGGATTAATCAGCTTTAATAGACTTTTGTCATGGTCTGTGTTTTGGTTTGGGTTGTGTTTAGTTTTGTTCCATGTTTTCCTGTGTTCCATGTTTGTCGTGTGCTCATTAGGTTGTTGCGTCAACCTGTTCTCGTCTACTTTGTGTCGACCAATTAGCTCTCTCCAGCCACTCGTGTCTTGTCCAGGTGTTCCTCGTTGTCTCGTCAATTTGTTTGTATTTAGTTCCCTGGTTTCTTTCAGTTCTTGTCGGTTCATTGTCGTTGTCACATGTCTTTGCCATGTCATAGTCGCCAGTTGTCTTTATCATTGTGGTATGTCATTGTCAGGTGTCATTTTCCCTATCTATTCCACGTCTTACTCACAGGTCATAGTTTGTTACCAGTTTTAGATATTCAAGTGTTTCTTTGTTACTTTGGTTTGGTTGTTATCTGTTGTGGGACTTCGTTCAGTTTTGCTTTATCCAATATCCTTGTTTTCCTTTTTTGAAGATTAAATGTTATTATTTTGAGATTCCCGCACTCCTGCCTTGCCTCCCTGCTTCCCTGCAATTGGGTCCACCATGTTCTTGCCTTGCGTTCCTCGCCTTCGCCCTAACCACGTACGTGACAACTTTAGATTTAAATACTTATATAACACACAGTTGCCCTTCATTGGTTGCCGTCACAAACAAAAGAAACAAAAAACAGTCAAAAGCAAAGCAAAACACACTTGGGCATTTAATTCTTTAGATGCTCGCTGAGCTGAAGTCTTAGAAGTATACCTGATATTTGTGGTCTAATCCAAAGTTATATGGGTTTGAATATTAAGGGAACACTATACTCTCAATATGGACCAAATATAAAATTTGGTAGGACAACAGGTCTTTTCCTGGCTTTTATCTTTTGCATCTGTTTTGCATTGATTGTGATTGAGAGCTGACTTGACAGAGTTAGTGCTCATTTTGCTGTTGTGCTTGTAAGCTCAGTGGGGGGCCAGGGGGTTGTGTGCTCAGAAGACGTCCTTTCTTGAGGATGAGGAGAGGGAGATTGTAGCGTACACTTATGGATGATCCTGCTTTTTATGCGCATGGGAGCACACACACACAGTCACATAAGCAGAGTTGGAATTTTGGTCTCCTCGGACAAGGCTTACTATGCTATTTTCTCCTCTATTCATCTTTTTTTTTCCCTCCTCTCCACGCTCCGTCTCCAACCGCTCTCATTCGGCAGCAATTCAAACATGGCCACACATCCCATGCTCGCGCTATTTTTGCAGATGACATCGAGCTTTCTTTTACTGATTGTTGCGTCTTAACGGGTGGGGGTCAATTCATGCAAATTACTTTCTTTGCCACCCAAACACAGACAAAGGTCGTGTTGACCAGAAAGTGGATTAAAGCTTCGTCGAAAGGAATAACATTCCCGCGTTGTTGTGTTAAACTTTATGAGTTGATGAAAAATACAGACTAGCTGGTGAGGGATTTAGTGTGGGGAAACACTGAGCCTGTGGTGCACTTTCTTTTTCAAACTACCTCACCCTATTTTGAAAGCAGCTTTGTGTACATTACCCATAAAAAGCTACAGTAGAACCTCCAGTTTAATACCGCCCATTCCTGGTTGACTTCCAAGTTTGTTTCATTTCAAAGCAAATGAAATAATGTGTAGTGAGTTCATTTGTTGCCATCCTACAACCTATTAAGCCTGTAGCCAGTGTTTTAATTAACATTTTCATGATACATGTCAGGGTGGCACTGTGGACGACTGGTTAGCACATCTGCCTCACAGTTCTGAGGATCGGGTTTCAAATCCGACCTCGCCTGTGTGGAGTTTGCATGTTCTCCCCCGTGCCTGCGTGGGTTTTCTCCGGGTAGTGCGTTTTCCTCCCACATTCCCAAAACATGCATGGTAGGTTAATTGAAGATTCTAAATTGCCCGTAGGTGTGAATGTGAGTGCGAATGGTTGTTTCTTTATATGTGCCGTGCGATTGGCTAGTGACCAGTTCAGGCTGTACCCCGTCTCTCACCCATAGTCAGCTGAGATAGGCTCCAGCATGCCCGCGACCCCAGTTAGGATAAGCGGTAATGGATGGTTAATATCTGTCATGCAGGCGTAAAAATATGTTAACCACTGTATAATATAATTAAAATAAAATACAACTACTCACCCAGGAAGTTTAAGCATAATAAGCGCAATTACGTTTGCATCTTCTTGGTTAAATTACTTTGTATGTAATCATAACCATAGTGCTAATATTTTTCCTAGCAGCCAGACACTTTCCTATGTCACATTAAGTTCCACTTTATGGTAATCTACAATTAATTTCAAGTGATTTAACGCTTTTCCTTTTTTTTTTCTTTCTTTTTTAAAAATCATAACTGAATCTCTTCGGTGTTGACATTGCAAAAATCCTTCTGACATGAATGACTTTCATGCAGTTATTAAGAGAAGTTATCAATGCAAATTTCCTACTTGCCTTCCCTGGTACCCTTCTGTGACTGGCATCACGAAAAAAGCTAAAGAAAAAGATCACTTAGCTGAAGTCTCACAACATTTGCTGTAATCTGACTTTTGAGGCAAATTTTCCCAGAAAACTCAAAATTTGATGACTTCAGTGGAGTTCAACTTTGGTGCTTTGACAGTATATGTGATTCTCTGTCTTTTTTTAAAGCACTTGTTATCTCTGTGTGTGTGTGTGTGTGTGTGTGTGTGTTCGTGCGCATGCTATGAGGTGTTCACACTCTCATTCACAAATGACACCCTGAGAGATGCCTCCAAGCTGCTCTGTTTACATTTTGCATTCTTGCAGGCGCGCTTATTCAAAAAGCAGTGCGAGGCCTACGAATGACTGAGCACAGGAGACTGTGGCGAGAATTATCCTCCTTCCCTCCTGCTCTCTCTCCTTCTCTTTGCCAGAAAGGTCTCTCTCTTTTACCCCTCCTGCACTCCCCCCATTCCTGGCTGAAGAGAGTGGCCTCAGAATGCCAGATGTATTACAGAGTGAGCCACGGCAATGTAAACACTCAGGCCTGCCATGAGAGCAGGGTGGTCTGGCCTCCCTCCCTTCGTCCCACTCTCTCCTTCCATCCCTCCCTCCCTCCCTCTTCCTCTTCCCCTCGCTCCCTCCCAGCGCTGGCTGCCAGAGGGGTGGAGGAAGCAGCAAACAGCAGAGGGCGAGTGTGTTTGTAGCTGGCGCATAGTAGCCGCAGTCTTTTTTAATGCAAGCATACTATAAATTTGTTTGGAAGGCCTCCAGCCACGCCTCCAGCACGAACATGGTCATAGACTCGGTTTGCAATTCCTGCTGCAAGGCGTCATACAATCTGGCAATTACACCGATACCGCACATGTACACGCGACGCCGAGTAAAGATTTCGAGATACAAAACATTTCCGCTCTCGCCTAGGCTTCGCAGAGCCAGACAGTGTCAGTGTGTGTGTTGCACAAGTTGTTTGTGTGTTACTGGACCGTTAAAGCGGGGGCAATGAATACATTTCCTTCATCGCATTTGAGGAAAATGTATTTTTATTCATATGTTTATTAGAATAGGAAGCAAGGTTAGCACTTTTGTCTCATAGTTCTGAGGTTCAGGTCAATCTTTGCATGTTCTCCCTGTGCTTGTGTGGGTTTCTCCGGGTACTCCAAAAACATGCATGTTATGTTCATTGAGGACTCATAGGTGTCAATGTAGAATGCAATAAAAATTAGGATGGATGTATTTTCATGTTCACAAAGAAGCGCTACAAATCCTCTGTATTTCCCCACCATACACAGAGGACCATCAGTACATATCGAAAGAAGCTATCCATCAGCAGATTTTTTTTTTTTTTTTTTAGCAAACTCAATGAAATACTCACCTCTTGTTGACCCTTTCATTGACAAAACAGCAAGACTTTCCCCACGCAGTGTGTCACCGGCAGCATAACGTGTAATCACGCTGAACTGCGATAAATGGCTTATGTCTGTGAACTCATCCAAAGTGAGGGAAAAGTAAGGGGCTGCATTCATGTCCTTTACTGGTGTTTCCTCCACTTGATTTTCCACTCATGATGGTACAATCGTGAACAGTTCTTGCTGACAGAGGCATGTCTTTTATCATTGCCTATTAGAGACACCGCAGAAGCTTCTCTCACCGTAACGGTTACTTCCTCTGTCCGTTCGTCCTGAAATGTACGGTGCTACTCATCTTTTTTCTTTTCGCCTTTTTCTTCGTCAAAAGCTACCTATTTAATTAAAAGGAGGAAAGTTTACTTCTTGACCCCACAACGACCCGGCTAGGCTACTGCATTATCCAATCAGAAGAGAGTCTAACTCTACTCTACAAGGAAGGACAGCTGGCATTGGCTCCAGCCACCCGCATTGCAGTAGAAAATGGATGGATAGATATAAATGCATGAGAATGTTTTATAGTTTCAACATTATTATCATTATTTAACACAGTGAATTCTGTAATGTTTTACTTTAAAATGTCTGCAAAATTATTCATTCTTTATCGTCTAATTGTCAGCTAAAATTTATCTGCGAACCAGATGCAATCCTCAAAAGAGCCAAATGTGGCTCACGAGCCATAGGTGCCCGACCCCAGTCTACAATGTCACACACAATATGTCACCACAGAGTCACTGAAGATTATAATAGCTGATGTTTAGGTTTCGTTCGTGTTTACGTATATCATACCGGATTGGTATGAACAAGTGATATACCAGTATATGAGTTTAACTTTTATCCGAAGACCCCAGCCATAAAGAAAACAAAATATTTACAACTCCGGCCTCATCATCATCATCATCAAATTGTTGTTATGCTCATCAGCGCAACATATGCAGGAAGTCTGCTAACCTGTTTTTTTGGGTTTGGTCACGTGACATTCAACATATAGTGGCTTAGCATTGTCAAAGAAGCATCTTTACAGTAAGTGGACGTGTGGATCCGTGAATGTAAACTCAAAGTGACCCTTCGATGCACGACGGCTAAAGTAACCACGGCAACTTGTCATGCAAGAGCAAAGAGCTTTGGAGGGGGGAATGAAAACAATTTGTCATAGTGTGCGTGCGCCACGCTTTAGGAATGTGGCACTTGGGGACACCTGAAATCACGGGGGCTATCTTTGCAGGAAATGACGGGGAGATGGCTGCTGCAGATTGGCTGCTCTGACCGAGGGGATGTAGGCCAATCAAGAACAGCA
The DNA here is from genome assembly GCF_024500385.1 of Phyllopteryx taeniolatus. Classification (NCBI taxonomy): domain Eukaryota; kingdom Metazoa; phylum Chordata; class Actinopteri; order Syngnathiformes; family Syngnathidae; genus Phyllopteryx; species Phyllopteryx taeniolatus. The sequence continues at coordinate 24,479,844 of NC_084504.1, forward strand.
GGGAGGGGCTCAGCTGTGTTGAATTTGATAGATAGACACTGATATGAATTTTCCCAATTTAGCTGGAGCAACAATGTACTCAGATATGGCACTGCATTTTCTATCTCTCCATCCAGTACTAGGTGAACCGTTGGACTTGAATACCTTTTTTTCAGGGTGGAGGGGGTGTGAGGACAGACCTGAATGAGGGCAGCAACGTGGAAGAATCTGCCCATTGAAGAGTGTGTGAATGTACACCTCATTCCGAATACACCCATTTTAGGGGCAGCAGGGGCTGGACAGGTGATTAGCATAATCAGGGGCAAGGGGAGCCATACATATGTTAATGTCGGGTGTTGGAATTGGTGATGGGGGTTTGAGTCTCATAGTCGCACATGGAGACACCACATGCATGTCACAGCACTTCCTCTTGTGCTTCTACTCATCTTTTATTTGTCTTCTCATTTTCCCTCTCTCAGAATCAAACTTGTATTGCTGCATCCTTCCTCAGTGTGGCGGCTCCCCTCCTCTCTGAAAAGGGAGAGAGCAAGGCACTGTAGTAAGGGGGAGGGCTTCACCCTGGGTCAGATGGGGTCTCGGCTCTCAGTGAGGCCTTTCATCACATATTTGTGGCTGTATGCACACCTGCAATGCTGAGCCCACATTCAAAGCTACAAGCGCACTTAAAAAAAAAAAGAAAGAAGCAGGGACCTCTGCCAAATGTAAAAAAAAAAAAAAGAAGAAAGATTGCCCATAATTTAGCCTGCTGCACCCCCACCATGCTTGGGGAAAATGGTGCCTGTATTTTTTTTTTTAGTATTGAGGAAGGGAACATAAAGCCCATGGGCTATAAAAGTCTTCTTTTGTGTAGTTAATCTGGCTATTCATTAAATTCTAAAAACAAACAAAATCTCAGAGGAATAATAATAATAATCAATTATAATTGTAATAATGCCACAAAAACATTTAACACAAGTACTCATACTACTTTTTTTTTCCGGTAGCCTACTCCGGGTAGCCTACTAACCCGCCCACATTCTAAAAAACCTGCATGTTCTATTAACTGGAGTCTCTAAATTGTCCATAGCTGTCCATAATTGTTAGTGTGAATGGTTGTTTGTTTATATGTGCCCTGTGATTGACTGGCGACCTGTCCAGGTTGTAGTCTGCTTCTTGCCCAAAGTCTGAGACAGGCAGCAGTTCAGCCGTCACCCTAATGAGGACAAGTGCTATAGAAAATGGATGGATGTTCACAATACATAAAAATAAACATTAAATGTAAACTGAAATGACCCCTGATAGGAAAATGGTTCACCACCCAGTGCTAAAGGAGAGATGCTAGCAAAAAATAGCACAGCGTTAACAACTACTACTCCTACTACTATTATTGTGGCCCATTTTACACTTCTCTGTTCCTATTCGCTGCTTGATAGTGAAACATTTCCACTGGCAAATCCGAGTACAAAAGGGTACTGTTTCTAATGTGTTCTTCTGCATTTCTAGTCTGCTGATCTGATACCAAATGGATGTTAAATGGGAGCTGATTGGTTGAGCAGATTGTGTTTTTTGAAGGATACTTGGGTAAAAATGACACCAATAAACACACACACTAACGTTAGCTCACCCTGTTGCTGTGCCATAGCTCTGGACGTTGCAGTATCATACGCAACAAGCTCCACTTTGCTGCGGTGAGGTATTTTGCCCACAGTCTCCTATTGGATAAATCAGTCACATGCCAAGAAACGCAAGAGACCGTTGTTCTCCTTTTATTGTTTGTTTTTTTTAAGCGTCCACAATGAGGAAAGTCATACTAATGACTAATGACAACTGAGGGGTTCCATCTTTAAAAATATTTGAACACAACATCTTGAACAGGGTCCTCAGTCGTTGTCATCATTTAGTTGTATGGGGAGAAAGTATTGGGAGACATTACGGCCTTACACGAAAATTTGGGGTTGTCCCATGCCAAAGCAAAAAACTGAGATTCAGGGGGAACTTAGTGGTCTAGTCAACCCTCAGATTTATCATTTAATTGATTAATTAAAATTCATTTTGAACTGAAATGTTACATATTGTTTGGTAAAAAGTAGTGCAATAAAAATAAAGATTTGTTCCCCTAAAATGAGGAATTATCATGATTATAATCATCGTGATTGCAATATTGATCAAAATAATTGTGATTGTAATTTTGGCCATAATCATTCAGCCCTAGCAGACACATATTGAGGATTTCCTGCAGTAAACCATACCTGGAGACACAAGGACACTGAAGGTTTTATTCACTTGGCTTTTTTATTCTCGTGGTGTGAGTGAAGGAAGTTAAGTTAAAAAAAATTAAAAAAAATAAAAAAATTTGTGATGGCCTACTCACATATGGACAGAGTGAAATTCCGGTTATGATTGCCGGGGCATTTTAGTCTCTATAACGTCATATCACACTTATATAATACATAGTAATGCCTTCAGTCATTTTAAATAGTAGTTTGTGAATTAGATGTATTTTACCATCAAAACATGTTCTCTCACATTGCCAGTTATTGAACCTCCGACACGATGTGTACACATTTTGGTGTACATGTTCCGTACGTGTCAAATTGTCTTCATTTTTCCAATTGACTTCAAGGGCATGGGAGGTCGCCTGATGCTTGATGGCAGAGAGATGACCTGGTTTCAGGGGGGCTTCCTCCCCCGCCACAGGGGGTCTCTGCTGATAGGGGCGCTAATCCAGCTAATCCTTTCTCTGTGCGCGCACGCACACACACACACACACACACGCACACACATCCATAGACACACACACGTACGTAAGTACGTCTACAAACTCACATACAGTAGGCGAACACTTGTACACATTGTGATTCAATGCGCTCACGTCTGGTTAATTTGCTAGCATGATGTCATGTTTTTGAGTTATTATTTGAGCTGCTAAGGCAATGCTTATTTCGTCAGTAGGTTGACCGTGTGTGTGTTTTATTATTTATATTGTTTGTGTATGTTTTCCTGGCTTCCGTTGTCAAGCATGCAACATGTGCATGCAGGGCGTGGGGCTCTGTTGTCGTGAAAGCAGCAGAAGTAGTGGGGAGTGGGGGCGGGAGAAAAAAATAAAAAGGGGGCTCTGGCTTTGACAGAGGGGCCGGGCTGATTGCCATCATGATCTGGCCAATCACAGGCTGGCTTTGAATAGCGCAAAAAAGGGGAGAGTTTAAAAAGGAGGAGGAGGAGTAAGAAGGAGTTCAGAGCTGAAAGGAAGGAAGGAGGGAGGGTATATGGATTGGGGGGCCAAGGGTGGGGGGTCAGTGTCAGTTCCTTCAAAGCCCACTTTCTCTCCCTCCATTATCCAGAAAAGAGGAGAGCAGGGGTTAATGTTATGCAACAGGCTGAATACCAACACTCACACAAGCCTTCTCCTCGCTCATCTAACACTTTTAGAGGATCTATTTGAGGACTGCCTGGTTATATTTGCTCCAAAATTTATTGCAGATGTACACATTATGGACAAATGTATTGAGGCATCGCACCTGGCCATCTCACCCTCAGAAAACGAGAATGGAAGAAAATATGCACTTTGCAACTTTTGGGAAGACTTTCTACAAGCTGTTGGAGTTTGTCTGTGGGAATTGTTTTTGTCCATTAATCTTAAAAGTCTTTGATTGGCCTTGTTCTTCCACACCAAACTCATCAAGCATGCGGTTTTGGACCTTATGGATAGCCTTCCCCAAACTCTTTCCATAAAGTTGGAAGTATATAATTGTCTTGCTCAGCTGCAGAATTAAGAATGATCTTGTCAGAGCCATAATTGATATTGGGTGTCTCAGTACCTTTGCTCATACAGTGTATATATAAGGTATGTTTTTCATCAACTATAGGGGTCCTCAACATACAACGTTTCAAGGTTACAAACGGCCCGCAATGAAATAGTTTGCGCCTTGGCCTAAGAATACTGTATGTCGTCACGAAGCACAAAAGTCACCCTCAGTTACCACAGTTCTTACTGTTTTTATTTTATTGTTTTATATCAAAGGCCAGGCGGAAGGGTGGACGACAGATTAGAGCGTCTGCCTCACAGTTCTGAGGACCGGGGTTCAATCCCCGGCCCCGCCTCCCCGTGCCTGCATGGGTTTTCTCCAGGCACTCCTGGTTTCCTCCCACATCCCCAAAACATGCATAGTAGGTTAATTGACAACTCTAAATTGCCCGTAGGTGTGAATGTGCGAATGTTTTTTTGTTTGTATGTGTCCTACGATTGGCTGGCAACCAGTTCAGGGTGTATCCCGCCTCCTGCCTGATGTTTGCTGGGATAGGCTCCAGCACGCCCGCGACCCAAGTGAGGAGAAGCGGCTCAGAAAATGGATGGATGGATATTAAAGGCCAACAAGTGGCTTTCATACAAATATTTACTGTAATTATGACTTTACTACTGCTTTAGTGTGGGATAGTGATAGACCTTGTACGACTTATGTACATATTTAGGCTACCATCACTAATGTAGCATTGATCATCTATTTATGCCAGCGACATATAGTGGCAAAACAATTAAATGCTCTTTCACTGCATGGCAGAAGGTACAATTAAGCGGTGTATCCACTGGTTACCAGTTAACCAACATAATGATAACGAAATAGGCCCAAAATTCACACTGAGAAAGTAAAATTCTTAGTAAATTGAGACATCATTATTCCAATATATATACCTATTGTGACATTTACGTTTGCTAGTGTCCTGTAAGATTTTTTTAAATTTATAATATGTACCTTTGTCCAATAAAGGTTGTGACACTGACCTACCTGATAGTTTATAGGACAGAATGACTTTTTTTTTTTTTTTTAGAACTTGTCAGGTAAACAGTATTGTGTAGCTGATGTTTGAAGTTGATCATTAATTACTTTAAGGGTCACTGAAAAGGTTGGGAACCGCTGCTCTTTTTGGTAACATCATTTAAGGGCATCATTTGCAAACCAATGAAAATGTGTGCAATAGTGTTAGTGTAGGGAGGCCCCACTAAGGGAGGAAGTGAGAAATGGAGATGGCACAGGAAGTCGTTGAAAGTCAGGGACACATTTCAGATGCCGCCACACATCAGGGTCAAGCAGTTTTCTGAGGAGACGGAATATGAGAATATGTGTCATTGAGGAAACACAGCTGTGTGTACACGCACACACACACACACACACACACACACACATTTTCCTAGTCCAGCTGGGGTGTTAATTTCACCCCGAGGCTGTGTAAGTGTTGACCCCAAAAAGGCTGTAACCTCGTGAAGTGAGGAATTCTCCAAGCCCGAGTCCGTAATGTGCTGTTTCCTGTCCGGCGACTACATTTGTTTAAGTTATCCAATCGGTGGTTCCGACGACTTTGGGTGACATCCTCACCACCACCTCATCCCAGAAGATGACGAAATAGGATGCGCCACTTCCCACATTCGTGCAATTTGCTCTTTGCAGTGGACTTGAACAGAGCCTGGGTGGGGGCAACTTTAACTCGTGAGTGTTGAGTATATCAGACAGGCTGGCCTGCTAGTGCACTGTCTCCAAATCACTTCCATGCATGCTCCTTTTTTTGGAGGGAAGGAGGACTGTTGTTATGTCGCCACATGTCGCTCCTCTTAGACGTGGCCTGCTATTAATGAGGAGTGTTACAAACATGCGATCAGATGGGAATGCTGCTCGTGGTTCAGGGAATAAAAAGAAATCAAGAATGTTTTCCTTATGCCCCAAGACATGGCTCCCCACTCCCCCCGCCTCATCTCTGGGTGGTCCGGCCCCAGCAGAACAAGCATGCTTATGTTTAACTTTATTCAATCTATGCCTTCTTGCACCGAACAAGATGCATTGTTAAATTGGGTTAAGACATCATAAAATGTTACACATTTTTCACACAGACTAGGTGCACCATCTATGCAGATATGCACAGATCCCAGCTTGATTGTATGGAAGCAACTTAGACAGAAAGGTTTCATCTTTTAATTACTGTGTTATGTACAAATGATTTATTAATGACTGCGTACAAATCTGAACTGATTGGTATCGTTCGGCCAATGGCAGAGGTCGGGGTTCAAAGTGAGTTGCTACTTCTGGAGCAGAGGTAATATTTTTGGGTGTTTGTTTAATTGCTAGCTTGCTGAGTCTTGGTGCATGGCCATGAGACAATTTTTTTGTGGAAAAATGGCTACAAAGGTAATTAGAGCTATCTAATGGCACCATAAAACGAGGGAGGGAGGGAGGGAGGCATCTATTTGAGGTGATGTTACATTTGCTTTTGCTGCATGGCTATGAGACCATGCTGATGTGCATTCTTTGATGCTAACCAAACTGAACAACATTGTGGAAAGATGGCTACAGTAAATGTTATCATGGCTGCCAAGTACCACCGTGATATGGAGGAAAAGCATCTACAGCATTTGAGGCAAAGTTACATTTGCACTGGCCGCAGGGCTGTGAGACCATTCTGATGTGTATTTTGTTTGATGATAACCAAATTGGACCGCTTTGTGGTGAAGTTACTACAATAATGGTTATTATACTTTAGCTACCTATTGGCACCATGATATGGGGAGAAGGCATCTATTTGAGGCCAAGTTACATTAACACTTGCTGTACGGCTGTGAGACCATGGTGATATGTTTTAGAATATTTTCTTTAATGCTAACCAAATTGGTGCACTTCGGGGAAACATGGCTACAGTAAAGTTTAGTACAGCTAGCTAGTGGCTCCATGTTTGGAGATCAGCATCTGTTTGAGGCGAAGTTACGTTTGTATTTGCTGCACGGCTGTGAGACCATGTTACACTTCTGAATAATTAATGCACGGATCCTGGTGCCTAAATTCCAGCTTATTGAAGGAGTTGGGTAGCTATGAAGGTTTTCAATTTGGTGCTGGTCCAAATCAGGACTGAATGTCATTCTCTTTACCTTGTTACTGTGTTGTCAGTTGTTTATCTGTCATACATTTTTCATAATCCTTCAGTGATTAATGCACAATCATAAAGCCGGTTTGTCTGTAAGTAAGCGTTTTAGCCTACTTCTTCCCATGGGGTGTTGCATTCCTCTAGAAATGAGACTCCGGACCTGTTTGCACGAGTGCGGTCGCATGCGTTTGTCCATCCGTGGTTGTTTGTGCGAGAGGCATTGCCAAGGCGGCTTGGCCGTTCCGTGGAGGAGGCGGCCAGCGGAAGGAGCTGAAAGGCAGCTTTTGTAGCCCGTGTGAGCTGAGAGCTGAGGGCGCACGCACAGGGCTTAGTCACACCATGATACTGGGCGCAGAAGCTGGAAGAGAGCCACCCTCTTTATCACACACATACAGTATTCAGTGCACGTCGTCTGGCGCAGCGCATTTGAGTGGAAGCTTTGAATTTGGATTTGCTCGTCGGCTGGCTGTACCCTAAGTGCTGTTGTTGAAGATACAAGTGTGA